>NW_022104341.1:17931180-17935474 GCF_000313985.2 Echinops telfairi
AATAATAATTTATAAATTATTAAGGGTTCATGAGGGAGGGGGGAGAGGGGAGGGAGGGGGAGGAGAAAACAGGAAAACGAGCTAATTCCAGGAACCCAAGAGGAAAGTGAATTTTGAGAATGATGAGGGCAACAAACGTTTAAGTGTGCTTTACACAATTGATCTATGTATTGTGATGAATTGTATGAGCTCCAATAAAATGATTTAAAAAAAAAGGAGGCAAAAAATGTGAAATACAAAAAAAAAAAGGTCAATAGAATGGATTGACTCAATGAGTGTGGAAAGAAGCTGACACACCCTTACAAAGATTATCCTAGTAAATACTTACATGATACTCAATTTGTGTTTGGCACTAGCCTAAGAATTTTGTATGTATTGACTCATCTAATTATTATAACAACCACTGTAAGTAGGTGCTATTCTTAAGATAACACATAAGAAAATTGAAGTCACGTACATATAACTGGAGCTGATACTCCAACCCAGATAGATTACTCTAGAATCTATTTGGAGAGTTTTAGAAGCCTGAATTTGAGCATGATGGGCTTAGGCCTTGATAGTAGTTCTCAGAGATATCGCACCTTCAAAGATATTGCATCAACCATGGGCAAGTTCTCAGTCAAGTTCTCCGTTGTTCAAAGCCACACCAATAGGAATCACTGAACAGATGATAGGAAGAAGGCTACATTTAGTGAGTGGCCAAGCTTGAGATGTTGGTATCATTAGTTTTGCCTAGTGTTCACTAATTTTTTTATCAGATAAATGTGCTTTGGCCTACTGTTTTTGTATTTTTGTAATGATTTCCTCAATGACTCTGATTATCTCTCCCTCTTGTGGATCACCTCCCTCAATTCACAGTGCTGATGATTACAGCTACAAGAGCAGAATGTACCCATTGCTCTTCTGTTGTATAATACTTTCGGGTGCCTGGGCTTTCTGAGTCTCTCCTGTCAACTGGTTTTATCATCCGTATAAAGGTCCTGGTCTTTATTCTTCATTGGCACATCCTCGCTGCTGTATGAAACATCTTTCTAGCCTTCTCAGGCTTTGTTTTCTCCTTTCAACTTTAAGACATTCCTCCTTTGTCTCTTCTGCCCATCCTCTGCTCATGATTCACCCCATCACTCCCCGTCACCTCTGCTTCTTCTCTGTCTGGGTTCCCTAGCATTGCTTCGCGTATTTTATTTAAAAACTTATTTCTCTATGCATTACTCTTAAAAAGCAACATTTCTCTCTCTCTCTCTCTCTCTCTCTCTTTTAAACAAAGTGTAAGGGGAAGTAAAAAAAAGTATTCCTACAAAAATCATAGAAACTTTTATTTTTAGAATATCAAAATTTTTATGTATGGCATATCCTGTCTCTGGGTCTATACACTTCTGAAGATGGGGCTCCCATCTCTAACCCTTCCCCAAAGAATCCAGCACTTGTCCATTGACACCATGTCAAAATGGCAGTTTGGGCACCCTAGAGGCACTCAGGCTGCATTTCTGTTTAAATGCTCCTTGTTGTAGGAACAGAAAGACGCACAGCGTGACAAAATCCGGGATGCAGATTGCTGTAGTAGCATCTCCCCAGCAAAATTCTTGTAGGACAGTCCATGCTACCATGGGAGAATGAGCAGGTATATTTTTCTAATGCGGAAAAAATCCAGACTCAACTTTCCTGGCCTTTTTCTCACTAATGCAGTTTTCAAATTTCTTTATATTTCTATCTAATAAGTCCTGCATTGTTCTATGTTCTTTGATAAAATATCTATCAAGATTTCCCCAGTTGGAATCCCCACCCCCGCCCCCCCAAAAAAAACCCAACAAAAAGAAAAAAGTCCACAGAACCTTCTGAGCTGACCTCTCTTCCTTAATTTCACTGGCTTAGCAGATCCCCACGAAGACCACTGCTTTGATTGGACCAAGTTTTGAAGGCGCCCTAATGAGAGCAGGACAAATGTATTACTGAGAAAAGTATACCGCAGTCACTCCCTGGCCACAGAGATGCTTCAATGCATTGTGTGTTGTATATACTTGGGCATGTATTTGAATGCATTGGCATCTTACCAGCAATATTTGCTGACTAACTCGTAATTCTCAACATTTCTCATCCCAGTTATGAAGGGAGAGCAGGAGCACACGTGTGTATGATGATCTTTTCTGCCCCTTCTCCTCAGCACACACCCTCATGCTGGAGCAACTTCCAGTGCCATAAAAAGATGAAAACCCTTTAGACGGGGCAGACATGTTAACTCACCATATTCTTGCCAAAATCCTATGGGGTGCGAACCATTATTATCGTCAGTTTACAGAGGCGAGCTCTGAACATCAGAGGGTCAAAATAAGCTGTTCAACGTCACAGTGCTCTTGAGTCGTAGAATTAGATACCAGATGTGGATGAGGTGAGGAGTCAGAATTGAGTTGATGTCACTGAGTTTTGGGAGTCCTTTTAAAGTGGACTCTGGGTGGTGTCGTGAGTTAAAGACAGTCAGTCAGCAAGTCGAACCTACCATCGACTTAAAGGGGTAAAGATGGGGCTGTTTGCTCCCAAAAAGACGTACAAAGTCTGTTGTTAGGTGTTTCTGAGTCACTTCCTATTCATAGCTATTCTCTGTGCAACAGAACGAAATGTTATCCAGGCCTGCGCCATCCTGACAATTGTTATATTTGAGCCCATTGTGGCAGCCATTGTGTTATTCCATCCTGTCAAGGTGTTTACTCTTTTTTTAATGGCCCCTCTACTTTACTGAGCATCATGTCTTTAGTGCTTACGCTTTGTTCTGTGATCCATATGGTCGGCAGTTCAAAACCCCCAGCAGCTCCGTGGGAGAAAAACTGGGCTTTCTACACCATAAACAGTTACAGTCTTGGAGACACACAGCGGGTCACTGTGAGTCAACGTTGCCTGGATCACAGTGAATTTGGTCTTTTGGTCCTCTCCTGATAGCATATCCAATGATGAAGTCCTGCCATCCTTGCCTCTAAGGAACTTTCTGGCTGCGCTTCTTCCAAGATAGATTTGTTTGTTGTTTTGGCAGTCCATGGTGCTGCCAGTATTCTACACCAGCACCAGAATTCAAATACATAGGTTATTCATTGTCTTTCTCAGTCAATATCCAACTTGTACTTGCACATGAGGTGATTGAAAACACTATGGCTTGGGTCAGGCACATCTTCGTCCTCAAAATAAACTTGCTTTTCAACACTTTACAGAGGTCCTATGCAGCAGATATTCCCTAGGCATGTATCATTTGATCTCTTGTCTGCGGCTTCCATGAACATTGATTGTGGATCCAAGCAAGATGATATGCTTGAGAGCTTCCATTTTGTTCTCCTCTTATCAGGAGATTACCTGTTGGTCCAGTTGTGAAGATTTTGGTGTTCTTTACATTGGGTTGAAATCCATATTGAAGACTGAAGTCCTTAGTCGTCATCAGTAAGTCTTCAAGTCCTCCTCACTTTCGGCAAGGAAGGTTGTGTCATTTGTACATCACAGCTTGTCAATTAGCCTTCCTGCAAAGCCGATGCTGTAGAAGGCAGAAGAATGACCATAGCCTTAGAGCAGGCTGCTAATGTTCACTTGTCTGCATTAAAGGACTCCAAATTGCTTCTTATCCTCTTTCTTGATGGATCCTGACTAGAGTAAATGCTGCAGATCAAAAGGCACGTATGGCAGTCTTGGGACTGTTCTAGAAAATGTCCCATGTCTGGGACAGTAACTCAGCTGTCACAGCGACTATCACTGGCTTTATTTTATAGTCAGAATACAGCTGACTATCACTCAGCTGTGACAGAGGCTATCACTGGTTTTCTCACTTAGTCCACTTTGATCATCCATCATGATACCTACGGCATTTTGCACTGACCCAACCCCACTGCCATTGAGTTAATTACTCAAAGCAACTCTAAAACACAGAGTGGATATGCTCCTTGGGGACTCCAAGACTTTAAATCTATGTGGGAACACACATTTTCACCTTTCTCCAGAAGAGCCTCTGGTGGGATTGAAACACGAACCGGCAGTCAGCAGACCAATGCTGAACCCACAGCACCACCAGAGCTCCTTTTGCACACACCAGACAGGTAAGTTGTTGGTAATGGTAGCTGTCCTTAAGTCAGTTCAAATCATGGTGACCTCAAATGTGCTCCGTATGGTTTCAGTGGGTAATTTTATTTTATTTTGGAAGTGGATCACCATGCTCTTTTTTTTCTGAAGTGAGCTAAGTGGGTTAGAATTAATGAACATTGATTATGTTTCAAAGACTCCCTCGTGGCACTGTGGGATAAGCAAAAGGCTGCTAACTACATGG
>NW_022104341.1:17936015-17950851 GCF_000313985.2 Echinops telfairi
GTGATGAAAATGGGAGTGATTTAAATCTGATTTCTGCCATGCGAACGAAGACACAGGTTGGGGAAGATGAAAGCTACAAAAATAGAGATAGTTGAGGTGGTGTTTATATGCAGAAAAATTGGTTAAAAAATGCATTTCTCACAGATTATGGATATATCCTAAGTTACTGTTTTTTAAGTAAGTTTTATAAGGTTATATTAAATAACAATAAAGGAAATTAAATAGTTTACACAGAATCTCCATAAAATGGATTGCTTAATATGTTGTTCCTTTTCAGTTCTTATTAATATGTATATATCATTTTAACATAATTGTAATCAATGTAGAGATATTTTGTTTCTTTTTTACTCATAACATATGAGCATTTTCTCATGTAGCTAGCTTCGTAAATTAATATTTTAATGGCTGCATGTTTTTCATAGTAATTGTAGCAAAATTTATTTAACTATTTTATGTCAATGAACAAGTAGATGGTTCCTCATTCTTTATCAGCATAAATAATGTGGAATAAACAAATAGAATTTGTAGTATAGGTGATCTGGATTTCAGTCCTGACAGTACAACTTATAAGCTATGAAACTCTGGCATCCCTATTCAAGAGTTTGAGGAGCCTTGATGGCATACTGGATAATTTGTTCACCTGCTAACTGCAAAGTCAGCAGTTCAAACCTACTCACTGCTCTGAGGAAGCATGATGAGGCTTTCTGCTCACATAAAGATTTGCCACCTCTTTATGGTAGGTTTAGTCTGTTCTACAGTCACTTTGAGTCAGAATCCATGGCAGTGAGTTTTCACATGTTTTATTCAACAGGATAATGTGTTCATAAGTATATGTCATGTTTGAAATTGTGTTTGATCTAGAGTACATAGGGGATCCCAAGAAAGACATACCCTTCCTATACAAAACTTAGCTACTAGTTTAGTGTCTTAAAGTGGTGGTAACAACATCTATGCTACAAAATTGTTGCGAGGTGTAAACAATGAACAACGGTGAAGTGCTTAGCCTAATGCCCGGCATATGTTGTTTTTACTTGACGCCCTTAAGTCACTCTGACTTATCTCGATCCTGTACGCACACAAGAATGAACCCGCCCGCTCTGCGCAATCCTCATGATTGTTCTTGTGTTTCAGCCTGTTGGCGCAGGTTCTGTGTCAGTTCATCTCATTGAGGGTCTCTGTCTCTGCTGACCCTCTACTTTACCAAGCATATTGTCATTTTCTAGGGACTCTTCTCGCCTGATAGTGTGTCCGCAGCATGTGCGATGAAGTCTCACTATTCTTCCTGATAAGAAGCATGTTGGCGCTATTTCTTCCAAGACCGATTTGTTTCTTTTTCTGGAACTCAAGGGTACTGTCAATATTCTTTGTTAATATCATGATTTAAATGCATCAGCTCTTCTGTAGTATTTCTAATTCATTGTCTAACTTTCACATGAATATGAGGTGATTGAAATGACCATCTTTGAGTCATTATTATTAATAAAGTGTGACTACTATAAGAAGCCCTGGTGACCCAGGGTTAAAAGTACTCGGCTGTAAGGAAAGTCAGTGGTTCAAATTCACCAACTGCTCTCTGGGAGAAGTCTGTGTCTCAAAAAAGATTTATAGCCTTGGAAACCTATGGGGCAGTTCTACTTTGCCTATAGAGCTACTATATAAGAATTGACCAGTCAATACTGGATTTGGTTTTGAGTTATTATTATTTATACACATTTTTTTCAAAATTACTCAATTGTAAAGATTATGTAGATCTAATTACTTTTATGAAGCATAATCTGTCATTTCTCCAAGCTGCCATAAGGTAGTATTGGTCTGAAAGTCTGGTTTGGTATTTTTTCCATGGCGATTATAGAGGAAAACCCTGTTTTCATTAATTGAGCACCTTCTAAGCATTGTCAGGCTGTGTACCAGGGTCTGGAGATACACAGAAGTGGCCTGACCTCTGACCTCAGAGATTTCCGAAAGTCACAAAAACAAACAGGATTATAATGATCTTTGTTGGTTTTGCTATAAAGCGACATGATCAATTTTCAAAATTCATACTTATCTTCTGACAAACACTGATCTGTTTTTTATTCAAAGAACACAAAATTCCTAACTTTGTTCTTAAAACATTCTGAACTTTCACTAGACTATCACACTCCTAGTCAACAAATCAGGAGCCCTGGAGACACGGTCAGTTATGATTGGACTGCTAACCCAAAGGGCAGCAATTCAAAATCACCAGCCTCTGCAAGGGAGAAAGATGGGCCGTTCTAGCCCGGCAGAGTTACAGTGTTAGTTATCCCTATTACAGTGTCGGTTATCCCTGTCCTATCGGCTCACTGTGAACGGGCATCATTTCAATGGCAGTGAGTTCAGTTGAGTAAACAAACGAACAAACTTTAAGTCTTTACGACTAAACTATTATTTCATCTTAATGGTGGTGGATCCTTTTGATCTCTCAACATCGTTATAACATTAGCTTTAATTTTTAGATTATAAGCTACTACTACCAATCTAGGAAGCCCTGTGTGGCCTGGACTAAGCAGTGGACTGCTGGCTGCAAGGCTGATCTTTCACCCCCACCGCGGGAGAAGATGAGGCAATCTACTCCCAAAAGATCTAGAGTCAAAGAATGATGACAAACTGCCTGCCTTCCAGACCAAGAGTTTATTATTTAAAAGGGAATTGAGACCCAATGAGGAAGTTACCTGGAAGTGAAGGCCGTGGCTGAGTTACAGAATGCTTGCATTTCAAGAACCGGGCAGAAAAGAGAACTATGTTTATTATTTGAAAAAAAAATTAGAGTCTTGAAAACCTTGTATAAGGTAGCTGTGAGTCAGAGTTGACTTGAAGGCAACTTTTTTTTTGAGGACAGAGGTGCCACTCTTTGAAGTGCAGAAAAAATAAAAAACAAACATGTTAATTTATCCAATTTATCATTTTGAATGTTTAACTTTTTAAAAGTTTGTTACAAATTTTATTCATCTTGTTCTATGAGACTGTGTATAAGAAATTACCTACCCAGTTACTAATTAGTTACTAATCCATTTGAATTGATAAATTTAATAACTTTTTAAAGTAAAATCTGAATGTGGATGTCTTTCTAAGTTAGTGAAGCAATGATCTAGTACCCTAAATGGGAGCTTTGGTCGGAAATTGTCAAACGTAGCCAGGTGCTCTTTGAGGAAAATGATTTCTTTATATCATCCTCTTTTGCAGGGCAGAGGTGAGGCTTTCTATCCCCATGAAGAGTGGCAATCTCAGAAACCCACAGCGGCAGCTCTACCCTGTCCTATGGGGACTTTGTGTGTGGCCTCCACTTGATGGCAGTGATTACAGTAAAGCAAGCATCCCCTTTGACCTCTCATCCCACAGTTATTTCTACGCATGTTCAAAAAGTACAATTCAACAAGTTTTGTAACGTTCATGTATCTATGAAGCCTCATCATAGTCAAAATAATGGATATTTTAATCATTCTCAAATGTTTTCTTATCCCTTTTATATTTCTTCTTTCCTGCCATTCCCCAACCCCATATTTATCTTCTGACAAACACTGATCTGGTTTTTTTTTGTCACAATAGACTAGTTGATGGTTCCTAGAGTTTAAATAAATAAAATTATATAGTAAACACTCTTATCTTTTGGTGCTACTCTGTGGTTTTTGCACATAAAGTTAGTGTGAACATCATGAATAAAATGTTATATGGGCATCTGGATTTATTTCTATTGGATAAATACATAGAAAAGGAATGGCTGGTCTTTGTGGTAGATACACGTTTTAGCTACAAAAAATAAACCACATAAAACAACCCTGCCAAGCTGTTTTCTAAGATGATTGTACTATTTTACATTGCTAGCATCAGAGCATGAACATTTCCATTGTTCCAACTTCTGGCTAACACCTGGCATGGTTATTCTGTCTACTTTATCCACTCCAACAGTGGGGGACAGGGGTCAGCAGGCTGAGGTCCATGTGCCAAATCTTGACTCTGTAAACAAAATTTTACTGAAACACTGACAAATGTGGTTGAATGTACTTTACAAGGGCAGAGTTGAGTCGTTATGACAGAAACCAACTGGCCCAGACCAAGTTCACTACCATCAAGTCAGTTTTGACTCATGGCAACTCTACAGGACAGGATAGAACTGTCCCTGTGGATTTCCAAGGCTGCACATTTTTACAGGAGTAGAAAATCTCATCCTTCTCCTGTGAGAAACTGGTGCATTCGAACCGCTGACCTTGTGTTGATCAGCCCTACACATAACTCACTATCTCCCCAAAGTTCCTATCGTCTGGCCCAGAATGCCTAAAACATCGACAATCTATTATTTCTAGGGAAAAAGCATGCTTCCCCTGGTGTGGTGACATCTGAGGTTTTAATTTACATTTTTCCAATGACTGATGATGCTTGAGTTTCACACATATGTACATACACTTTAGGTTTTTATAGCACCAGTTGGTAGTAGACTCTTTCAAATACAATTGGATAGAATCATTAATGGTGCTATAACAAAGTGTGGTGAATTAGATGCTGCCTGGCTGTCAAATAAAATAGCATCTGGGGTCTTAAAATTTGTTTCCAAACCAGCAGCCATCGAACTGAGAGGTCAACTAAGTCCACATGAAGAAGCACACCATCTTCAGTAACCAAAGGATTGCAAATCCTGTAATCCAAAGCCGAAGGAGGAAATAGTATCAGAACCCAGATTCTGAGAGTCTGGTTTGCAGAAGGCTGTGGATGACATTGAGAGCCTAAACTACATTTGCGAGACCTATCTAGGAAATAGGCCTCCAGTGAACTCCCTCTTGATATAAAGGGGAGTTGGGAATAAACTGGGTACAAAAGGATAAACCTGATTTGAACATCGAGGACCTTGTCAGTTGATCCCTCCCAAAGACATTGGGTCTGATATGTTTTCCAACATTTTATGTGTTTGCTGGTTGTTTTGGGCTTTTTCTTCATATTGGGGTTTAACGCTGATGTATTTTGTCTTTGGGGATAGCCCTCTTGAATTTTTGGTATACATTTTTCTGGTCATTGGTGTATGAAATCCAGGACCGATGAACCAGTAGAGACTGCAGGAATATGGGTTCCTGGGGTTGCAGTGTGGGAGGCAAAGGGGAGATGATATCACAGAGTGCAAGAAGAAAGAGAATGCTTTTAAACTGATGTGGGAGCAATTGTACACTACTGCTTGATGTTATTGCACTATGGAATGGTACTGTATCTGTATTACCACCCAATAAAAAGATTTGGGGGAAAAAAAGATCAACATATTCCAGTTACTGATCTAAAACTTGGCTCAGCTTACACGTCTTTTGTTTAACGTATCATGTTTAACTTTTGTACATGTTAAGTGATCTAAATTTTCAACAACTCAAACAAACTAATGTCAGACAATGGAATTTCATAAACATTTTCAAATACTTTGTTAACCAGCATTGCTTTCTGAAATGGGAACCAACGTTGTCATTTGTTAACCCTTAGGCCGGGACGCGCTGAAAATTAGCATTTGCATCTGAAACCCAAGATGTCGTTGTTAGGTACCTGCTAGTCAGTTTCACTCACAGCGACCTCATCTACAATAGAAGGAAACTGTCCATCCTAACATAGAGCACACGTGTCTCCCACGGGACGTACCCGCTACTCTTTGTTATGCTATTTCTTTCCGAATTACTTTATATGTGTGTTTTCATTTACATATATAGTCTGTATAATTTATAGATTTTATGTATATATGCATATATTTGTATGTTTCGTATGCATTATACTTTTGTATGCATTATAAATATAAAACAATTCATACAGCACGTTAAAATGTATAAATATTAAAATATTAGAAAGTTTATTAAAATATTAGAAAGTATATTATACATTCTTAATACTCATCACTAGTTTTGGTAATCAGTAATCCCAACAGTTTTCGTGGTTTTTTTGTTTGTTACTAACACATTATATATTTTCTTTGAAAGTCTTCTATATCCCTTTCTCAGACATGACATTGCCTTCAATTTGATCTATTTTGGTTTCATGCTAGGTTTTGTATTTTCATTATGAACATGTATATAAGAAGTAAATAGTATTATGACATAAATGGCATAACTTCATTAATTATGCTTGTCTTTTCCTCTCCACAGACCAGCAACATTTTAAAAAATCATTTTATTTGGGGCTCATACAACTCATCACAATCCATACACACAGCAATTTTTTTTTTCACATCAATTGTATGAAGCACATTTGTACATTCATTGCCCTAATCATTCTCAAAACATTTGCTCTCCACCTAAGCCCATGGCATCAGCTCCTCATTTTTCCCCTTCCTCCCTGTTCCTCCCTCCCTCATGAACCCTTGATAATTTATAAATTATTTTGTCACTTTTTCCCTGTCCAACATCTCCCCTCACCCACTTTCCTGTTGTCCATCCCCCAGGGAGGAGGTCACATGTAGATCCTTGTAATCAGTTCCCACTTTCCAACCCACCCTCCCAGTATCGCCACTCACACCACTGGTCCTGAGGGATCATCTGCCCTGGATTCCCTGCGTTTTCAGTTCCTATCTGTACTAGTGTACATCCTCTGGTGTGGCCAGATTACAGACCGGCAACATTTGAGATAACTTTCCATTACATTCTTCGGAAATCCAGTCATTCCTGCAGCACTCCAGGGATTATCCTTCCCTGGCTCTTCTTTCTGTAGTTCGTTTCCTAGTTCTTCTTCATTTTCTTGTCTATAATAATGTGCATTGTCTCAGGGTGTAGTTCATGAGTTCCTCTCTTTCTTTTAAATCTATCCCTTCCCTAGATGGTATCATCTAGTGTAATGCTATTAAATAGCATTTATAGACTGATGATTCAAAAAATCATATTTCATTTATTTTTCTCTCCAAGCTTCATATATCTGTCTTCTTGCCATCTTCATTCAAAACAAGACAACACTCAAATCCACTATCATTGAGTCAATTCTGATTCATACTCAGCCCACTGCCGTTGAATCAATACTGACCAACACTAACCCTACATGTTTTCCAAGCCTATAAAGCTTTACAGGAACAGATAGCTTCATCTTTCTCCTACAGAGCAGCATATGGGTGTGAACCACCATCTTGCACTTAGCAGTCCAATGTTTATCCAATAGGTCACCAGGGTTCCTAGAAATCTATACGAAAAGTTTGTAATATATTCAAAACTAAAGTCTTGATCCTACTCTATATTGCTTTTGGGTGCTGTTAAGGTGAGTTGTCTCCTATTATTGCTATAGGGTCGCTATAAGTCGGCTTCAACTGGCTGGCAGTGAAAAGTGCTATAACGTTCCATTAGAATGTGTTACTTTGTCTTCTTGAGTTGCCCTTTTGTTTTCCATTCAGCTCTTTGACTTCATCATTTCTTCCTTTTGCCTTAGCTATTGCACGATTAAGAGCTGTATTAGTCTGGGTACTTTGGAGAAACAAATCCACGGCAACTCACGTATAAGAGTTTTATGTAAAGAAAAGGTGCATCATGAAAACATCCCAACCCAATGCTGCCCAAGCCCACAAGTCCAACATTAACCCATTAACCCAACACCAGTCCACAAAGTCCTCCACCTCACAAAACAGAGGCAATGATGCCGACTGCAGGAGGAAAGCTGAGTCCGTGAACGTGTAAGCATCTCAGCACTGGCAAGGGTCTCCACACGGCTGCTCCAGCACCCAGGGCTGCATCGGGATAGATCCATGCGGCTTCTCCTTGGGGATGTCTTGGAGGAAGTCAATCTTGCAAGCTGAAGCAGGGAACTGCTAAGGCAGCTGCACCCGATACAACCATCACAAAACAAGAGACCCGAGAACTAGAAAGGCGAGGCTTCACCACCCATTTATCCCTCCACCTTTCAACCAGCACCACATGTGATTATTGGCCAGGCTGGCACAATTAACTAACTCAGAGCTCATTTCAACTTCTTCTGACATCTGCATGGAATGTGCAAAGAACTAGTTAGAAAACCAAAACTATGAAAAACATGTTTGGCATATCTTAAACTGAAAAACTCAAGAAAAAAATTCAAGTCTCCAGTTGCAATATTGCAAGATTCTATGGACAAAATATTGAATGATGCATGAAGCATCCAAAGAAGACAGAAAGAATTCATGGAATCACTGTAACAAAAAGAACTAGTCAGCATTCAACTATTTCAGGAGCTAGTATATGAGCAAGAGGCAGCCAAAAACAAGGCAGCAAGAAGTGATGGAATACCACGTTTTACCAAGATAATGAAGTACTGGAAGCACTCGTTTTGTCAGGAAATTTGGAAAATACATCCTTGGTCAACTGACTGGAAAAGATCCATATTTGTACCCATTCCGAAGAAAGGTGACCCATCAGAATGTTCAAATTATAGAACAGTATCATTGACATCATGGGCGAGTAAAACTACTGAAAGTCATCCAACAACTGTTGCACAGCACATTGAGAGGGGGCTGTCAGATGTTCTGGGCAGAGTCAAAAGAAGATGTGGAACAAGGGATATCTTTGCTGGTGATAGTTTGGGGTTTCCATCCATCTCTGAATAACCAGTAAGCCTGGTCATTTTTTATGATTTTGAGTTTTGTTCTACATTTTTCTCCCTCTCTCTCCATCTAATGTGATCCCTTTCATAGGAGTTGATAGGCATTGCCTGGCATCAGCTAGTTCTGACTCAGAGTAATAGAGTCTGATGTTTGCATCATGCTTCCGTTTCTTAGAACAGAGCTCCTCCACAAGGCAGACTAACAACTTCTTCAGTATTATTATTTCCTGATGTACAATGTTCAAAGCATAAATAGAGAGAGCACACTTATGGTATCTAGTCCTATGCTTAAGTTTTCCATACTAAGACTTTCCAGTGTGTCACCAAACCCAAATCCTTTGCCATTAAGTCAACAGTAACTTACAGTAACCCTCTTGGACAGAGTAGAATGACTCCATGGAGATTCCAAGGTTGTAATATTTATGGAAAGAGATAACCTCATCTTTCCCCCCAGCCTGGTGGGTTTGAAGCGCTGGTTTTTTGGTGAGAAGCTGCGCAGTTTAAGTATCGGGCTCCCCATGCATGTGACTCTGCCCAATTCCAAAGATCTCTGTCCATGGAAGTCAGTGTCAGTGGTGCTCCAGGGAGGGAATAATGCGATGCTTTTCACACGATTCATGAAAACGTTTTTTAATATACTTGCCTCATTTTTCTTGCAAGACATTTTAAAAAATAAGCAGTTTGAGATAGCACATAGTGCATAAAACATCTTTACTAGGTCACAAGGCCATACTCTTATCTCATAATGGTATATGGGAACATGATAGGAAATATAAGGTAACTTTGTATTTGAATTGGAAAAAAAAAAGATGTATTCCTCATATCTCCAACACTTACAAGTTTCTACTTCAGGCATTATTATTGACTAAATAAGTCTAAGTTCTCTTTCAAGGGACACCAGTTTTCCCTGCTTGGCACAGAGCACTTGTGTGTGTGCGTGTGTGTCACTGGGGGTCCAAGCAGAAATTGGGGCCAGCACCACCTCCCTCTCTTTGTGGGTGTATTGCTGCAGAATGGGATGTCCTTGCTCGGCTGGCCCCGAAGAGTTGGTTGAGAAGAGAATGGAGAAAAACTGGGCACTCTTCTCAAATGAAATCCATAGCATCAAGTTAAATATAGGACACAGTAGAACTGTCCCACAGGGCTTCCAAGGGTTTAGATCTTTAAGTAAGCAGACTGCCACAACTTTTTTCCTGCTGGATTGGCTACTCACTCACTCACTCACTCACTCACTCACTCACTCACTCACTGCCACCAAGCCAATTCTGACTCATAGCTACTCTGTAGGAGAGGGTTCCTGTGAGTTGCTGAGACTGTAACTCTTATGGGATTAGAAATCCTGCTGACCTTATGGTTCGGAGCCCAATGTACAACCACTCCGCCACCAAGGCTCCTGTGCTCCAGCGGCTGGCAGATTGATGCCGCTGGTCTGTTAGCAGCTGAGCACTATGGAAGCACTTACAGTGGACACAGAATATATTTTTGAAACTGAAAAATGACAGCATCCCTCATTTAATGCCAACAAGAGATAGAGAACCTTGGTAGCACAATGATTAAGTGCTAGGCTGCTAATCTAAAGATTGGTGGTTCAAACCCACCCAGTGGCACTGCAGCAAAAAAAGACATGGCAACCTATTTCCCTAAAGATGCAGCCCCAAATCCATATGGACAGCTCTGTTCTCCCTACAGGTCAGTCTGAGTCAGAGTTAATTCGATAGGACACAACAACAAGAGCTATGCAGGGTTTTAAAAAAGCTTGTGGGAAAATTCCATTATCTTTTCATTCACCTACTCCACAAGCATTTTGAAGTCTCCTCATATAAGCAGGAGGAATTATCCAGGAATTATCCAGACTGGCCCCCATAAAAGTCCAGCAATCCTGCTTTAGCAAACAGTTGGTCTGTAAATTGAGAACTCAGTTTCTTTATGAAATCTCTCTCCTATCAAATGTACAATAATTTTAGTGGACTAAATCTCAGTGAAATAAAAGATAAGCTATTATCACAGCCCTAATGTGAGATGACTTTCTTTGATATTTAGATTTATATGACTTGATCTAGATATGGACATTTGCAGATCTAACCATGATTTCTTTTTTAACTTACTGAACGAGATGAAAAGAGTGAATTTTCTGATTTTTCCCCTTTAATGCACACACAGGACATTCCTAGGGGATACAAACTATAGAGGAAGCATATCAAAGTTAGCAATTAACATTTAGATCAAACAGTATGTCACATTTCATTATTCGATTCACATCAGATATTTGGCCTTTGAAGAAAAAAATTCTACTTAAAGGACAAAGGACTTTCCTTCAAACATAGTTCCTTACTCACTCCACTAATAAGGTATCTTGCTGATGGAATTTTATTATTCATTGGATAAATCATTTGGCAGTCAATGACAACCGGATGACTTCTGTGCTTCCCCCAGTTCCAAGCACGGTTCTTGTGCACAATGAGATCTCTGTGTTGGTTACTGAATTTAAAGTTCCTGCATCATATTTGTTGTTTCTAACACCACACACACACAACTCCTGATTAATTCATCCTGATGGATTTCATATAGAGAACAACATAGCCTCCCATTCCCAACCCTCCACACAAAGTAAAAGCCAATTCAATACCAAAATAAAACACAATCCAGGGTAGGTAAATCCATAGGGACAGTAACTGGATTAATGGTTTTTTAGAGTTATGGCAGGAGAGGTATAGGGGACATGGGGAGATAATAACAATGAATACAAGAATAAACAAAATGTTCTAAAATTAACTGTGATGATGATCACACAACTCTTGCTAATATGTTCAAACCATTGAATTTTATGATATGTGAATTATATGTCAGTAAAACTGTTAAAATAAAAAAGATTGAGATGGGTATGTAACAACACTGTTTCAACTTGAAAGTCTGGTCTCATTTTCATATGTGGGAATGAATCATATGTCATCTCTTCTAATAACAGTCAAGCAAATCATGATCGCTTTTCTGAGCAGTCAGAGTATTGTGAGCCCTCCCCTCGGAGCTGGGGGACTATTGGGAAAAACATGGTGGTTGCCATTTCTAGTTACTTTGAGATGTAGGCTGTAATGAAATTCTAAATTTAAAAGGACAATAAACTCGAGTTTCACGATTGTTGTTCATAAATCTTGCATTATGTAACCTTATCCTTTAGCCTTTTTCCCTCCCCTCAAGTCTTAAATAAACTATAATGGCATTAAAGCCTATCATCTGGTCATCCTAATGCATTTAGCACTTTTTTTACATTCCTGGAGGTTCCAGTAAAAAAATTCTTCTCTTGAAAATTACCAGCATTGCTAAGATTGAAGAGCTTAAAATACAGTAGGATCTCTACTTGACTGTGAACCACCCACATAGTTTGTCAAGCATATGTCTTAATAACAAAAAATTTCAGAATACTGCTGTTCCTGGGGAGCTTCTGAAACAAACACTCTTAAATAAAGCAAATCAACATACATTTACATGTGTAATGTTTGGTTTTGAGCGTCTCCAATATCATTTTGTAAATTAAACTCATCTAAAATATTGCTATCAGCTTGGGTAAGAGGGGGATTTCAAATTGCCTCCTTTCCCTCAGCCATACTACTTATGTAAGGCTCACAGTGCAGCCAAGTTCTTTGATTTAAAAAAAAAAATCTTTTAAAAGGAAGGGGTAACCCTGCTCATATAAGCAGCTCTATGTATGAGAGAATTAGAGGAAAATTTCCTCTTTAACTTCTCTGCTTTATATTTTCAGAATACTGGGGCACAATACTGAAGAAAAAAAAAAGAAAAACAATTTATAAATTAAAAAAAACCCATTTTTTCCAATTTCTTTTTGAAGTGGGAAGACTTAAAAGAATACACTAGCATTTTAATGTTGATAAATTAATAAAATAAATAAGGCCTAAAGCATCTTCAGTAAATAATGTACAGAAACAATATAAGGAAGAAATCTAATATATTGTGTTTGTGGAAATTGGCCTGAGTTTTACGATATTGATGTTTAGTGCCTACAAGTTCCGACTCATATTAACCCCATGTACAAGAGCATGATGCATTGCCCAGTTCTGTGCCGTGTGCACGGAGCCCTGGTGGCGTAGTGGTTACTAGTTGGCCTGTGATGACGGGCAGTTTGAAGCCACCAGCAGCTCTGCCGGAAGAAGACTGGGCTTTCTACTCTTGTAAATAGTCACGGTCTCAGAAACCCACCGGGCAGGCACTAAGAGTCCGCATGAACTCAATGGCAGTGAGTGTGGTTTGGTTTTTGGTGCCATGCTCACAGCTGTAATGTCTGAAACACTACTACAGCCCCTGTGCCAATCTATCTCATTGAGCATCTTCACATGGTTCACAGACCCTCTACTTTACAAAACATGATGTCATTGTCCTGGGCTTAGTCTGTCCTGATAACATAGACAGAGTATATAAGACAAAATATCTCCATCTTGCTTCTAAGGAATATTCAGGCTGTATGTTGACCAGGATAGATGTTTTTGTTCTTCTGACCGTCCACGGTACTGTCAACATTCTTTGCCAACACCGCAATTTAGATGTGGTCTGGATTAATGCTTTTGTGGTCTTCCTAACTCATTGATCAACTTTCACAGACATTTGAGGCATTGAAAATACCATGATTTGGGGCAGGTGGATCTTAGTGCTTAAAATAACATCTGGCTCTTTAATACTTTAATGTCTTTTACAGCAGATTTGCCCAGTGCAGGGCATCCTTCAATTTCTTGACTACTGTTTCCATAAATATTGGTTGTGGATCAATGAATGCTGATTGTGGATCCAAGTTCAATAAAATCCTTGACTCCTTGATGAATTCGATCGATTCTCCGTTTATCATGACATTGTTTACTGGCCCAGTGGTGGGGGGTTGGAGTTTCTTTACCCAGAGTTGTAATCCATCCTAAGGGCGATAAGTGCCTCAAGACCTTTTTGCTTTCAGTGAGCAAAGTTGTACCATCCACATTTTATAAGTTGTTAATGAGCCTTCCTTCAAGGAAGTTGATGTGTGCTTTTTCATACAGTCAAGATTTTCTGACTATTTGCTCCGCATACAAATTGAATAAATACAGTGAAATGATACAACTGACACCCAACTGTCCTGATTTTAAATCATGCATTATGCTTTTTTTCTTTTTGAATTACTGCCTCTTAGTCTATTTACAGGTGTTGCACCAACACAATTAAGGATTCTGGAGAGTTCATTCTTCCCAATGTTGTCCACAGTTTGTTATGATCCACAGAATATTTTTGGATGGTCAATAAAACACAAGGGAACATCTTTCTTACAGTCTCTGCTTTCAGCCAAGATCCACTTGATTTCAACAATGACGTACTTTACTCCTCTTCTGAATCCAGAAGATGTACTGCTGCAACCATTCAAAATTTTTCTTCAGCAAATTTACTTGCAAGTGCTACTAAAGTTATTATTTAATCATTTCTGCATTCTGTCGCATCACTTTTCTTTGAAAAGGGCACAAACATAGATCTCTTTCAGTCCGCCAGCCCAGTCATTTTCTTCCTTATTCCTTGGCATTAAAATGAGTGGGTGCTTCTAGTGTTGCATCAGTTTTTTGAAATAGTTCAAGTGCTATCCCATCCCATCAATTCTTAGAGCCTCGTGCTTCCCTGTCTCCTCTTTTAAATGAACATGAATATATTGCTTTATTAGAATGCTCAAAGAATAAATTAGCCTCCATTTGCACTGTCTCTCTGGGAGAGAGAGAGCAGTGCGCAGTCCATCAGCGTTGGAACAACATGTTCAATAAAGACATTTCCACCCACTGGGGGTTTCCTTGGATTTGGTCATTTTTGGCTGCTGCCAAGTTTTGTGGACTCTCAGAATCTTTCCTTCCATCACTGGCTGGCCTTCTCTGCACACCTGGACTCCTTCAAGGACTAGTCTGGCTGATCAAGTCTCCCTGGTTCCAGCCGCCTCAGAGTCAAGTCTGCAGCACCTGTGTGGTATGCTTCTATCCTTTCCCACTGAGGGGCACAGGTAGGTTGGGGCAGAATGTCAGCATATTCCAAAGCTTGAGCTATGCCCAGGGTGAGCTTCCTCTTTGGGTTTCCTGACACCAGGTCTTTGCACATTTCACTATAATAGCCCCCTTTGCTTCCCAAGCTAGTCTTTGAAATTTTCTACACAGCCAAAGAGGGCTTCTTCTTTTCTTTCAATTGCTTTAGCTGCTTTATGATTACAAGCACATTTCAGTCTTTTTTAACACTCACTTTGATATTTTCAGTCTTTCTAAAAGTCACATAATTAGAGGTCCCGTTGAGCTGCGGCTCC
>NW_022104341.1:17951041-17962956 GCF_000313985.2 Echinops telfairi
CTCGCGGTACCAGGACATCCTTGTCTTCCGCAGTAAAACGTAAGGTAACGTGCTGGTGTTGGACGGCGTCATCCAGCGCACAGAGAGGGACGAGTTCTCCTACCAGGAGATGATCGCCAACCTGCCCCTCTGCAGCACCCCAACCCACGCAAGGTGCTGCGCATCGGGGGTGGGGATGGAGGCGTCCTGCGGGAAGTCGTGAAGCACCCCTCCTTGGAGGCCGTGGTCCAGTGTGAGACTGACGAGGATGTCATTCAAGTCTCTAAGAAGTTCCTACAGGGCATGGCTGTTGGCTACTCGAGCCCAAAACTGACCCTGCACGCACGTCGGCGACGGTTTTGAGTTCATGAAGCAGAACCAGGATGCCTTTGACGTCATCATCACGGACTCCTCAGACCCCATGGGGCCTGCTGAGAGCCTCTTCAAGGAGTCCTACTACCAGCTCCTGAAGACGGCCCTCAAGGAGGATGGCATTCTCTGTTGCCAAGGCGAGTGCCAGTGGCTGCACCTGGACTTGATCAAGGAGATGCGGCTGTTCCCCGTGGTGGCCTACGCCTACTGCACCATCCCCACCTACCCCAGCGGCCAGATCGGCTTCATGCTGTGCAGCAAGAACCCGAGCACCAACTTCCAGGAGCCGGTGCAGCCGCTGACGCAGGCGCAGGTGGAGCAGAGGCAGCTGAAGTACTACAACGCGGACGTGCACCGCGCTGCCTTCGTGCCAGCAAGGCCCGGAATGATGTGAGCTGAGCCCGGGGCTGCTGCTCCTGCCGCCATCCAAAACCTCGGACCAGGGAGCCTCAGGGTGCCCGGACCCCCAGCCCCACACAGGACCCTCTGAGGGCTCTCACCCACCGACCAAGTGTTACTGGCCCCAGAATGCTGCCCGGCCTGCCCTGCTGGGCGGACTGTCTGTCTGTCTGCTCCCTTTGTGGCGTCCAGCCTCGACCAGCTGTGTCCAGCGCCTTCTCTGCCTTGTCACCCCTTGCTCACCAAACACATGTATTTATAACAACAACAACAACAAAGTCAAATAATTAGTTTACTTTTAACAATTGTACCAACATACAATTCACATAGGATGTATTTCAATCGTTCATAAGAGTTATGCAACTATCACTACAATCAATTCCAGTACACCTCTTCTTCTTCTGGTTAACTCCTCAGTTCCTGTCAGCCTCCCCTGGCATGTCCCTTAGCATCTGTAGATCCAGTCGTTGTCTTTTTAATGACCTTTGGCTTTCTTCATGTATGATGTCCTTGGTGGCATCTCGCAGCTCATCAGGTCTTCTGTCACGAGTGTTCAATGTGCCCATCTGTTCTAGAGACAGTCTCAAAATTCAAGTTGGATCTACTCAAGGCCTGGGTTGGGCTCTCATGGACTTGTTAGGATTTTCTTCAGCTTCAACCTGAACGTAACATTTGAGCAATTGATGTTCCGTTCCACACTCAGCTCCAGTCCTTATTTTGACTGATGGTAATGAGCTTCCATCGTAGCTTCCAAAAGGTTTAATCAATTTGACTCCTGTGCTCCCACCTGGCGAGGCCTGTGTCGTCACTACTTATGTTGTTGAAAAAAATTACTTGAAATACACAAAAGTTTGGTCTTATAAAATTCTATCATGTGATATCTGGTTTGTTCTTATCATCAAGACCATATTTTCCAGTTACCAACTGCCAATTTCTCCCCCAAATATCACTTTTCAATCACCAGTAATTATTGATGCATCTGATTGCATATTTGATCAACTTTAAACTGAAAAAACTGGTAGAATTTTTCATTTTTTTCATCATTGGCTTTAGTGGGTGGTGCCTAAATTTGAATATTAATTGTAAATAGTTGGATTAACTAGTCTTTCATGTAGGCATATGGATATTATGATGTCACATACAGCTTTGTACTTGAATAGAAATCTTAAAATGTTTTTTTAATGATGCATGCGATTCCATTTCACTTGGATTTACCATTCTTGACAGAATAAAATATATGATTTTCTGATACAAAATGGCCAATTCAAGTCCATTTCAGTTTACTAATGTCTAGGATATCAATCCTAGGCATTCCATTTAATTTTTGATAGGTTTCAGTTTTCCTAGATGCATTTTATCCAATCCATGTCTTAATTTTAATGGATATTGGTAGCCAGTTTTCCTATGTTGAGTCTAGCAAATGAATGTCCCCAAAGCTTTGCTCCATCCACTTCTAAGGTCAACTCTACTTTGAGGCAGCAGTTCTTCCTCCATTATATTTAGAATGACTTTCACCTTGAGGGGCTTTCTCTGGCACTAAATCAGATAATGTTCTGTTGCTATTCATTGGGAAACCCCTTGGAAATGAACCACCTGTTTCTTCTTTTGGGTCTGTCTTATTTTGGAAGGTCCACTGAATCCTGTCTACCTTGGGTGATCATGCTGGTATTTGGAATATTGGGGGCCTAGGTCCCAGTGTCACAGTAACACACCAGTCATCACAGTAGGACAGGCAGATGTGTGGTGGGAACCTTGCAATAGGAAACATTTAAAAAGCATTTCTTAAATGAGTCTTTGAATTTAGCTTACAGTCTCCCTTATGTTCCATGAAGATTAATTCACCTTAGACTCTAAGGTTCAGGTCTTTTTAAAACACACTATATACAAATCCATGAACATGTGGAGTACTTGGTTCTATTTCTAATTCCATTTGACACTGATCCAGAAGATTTCCTGGGTTCTAGTGTAATCATGTTTCTGTTCCTTCCCAAAGATGAGGTTGAGTATACAGTCTAAAGTGTAGTGATTCAGGATTTCAAACCTAGCTTGACTAGTTAGTTGACTAGATGAAGTAA
Organism: Echinops telfairi; assembly: GCF_000313985.2. Taxonomy (NCBI): domain Eukaryota; kingdom Metazoa; phylum Chordata; class Mammalia; order Afrosoricida; family Tenrecidae; genus Echinops; species Echinops telfairi. The sequence goes on from NW_022104341.1 coordinate 17,953,867, forward strand.
GATTGCTCTCTCATTTAAAATTGACTAAAAAAGATGTCTGTTTTTGTTGTTCCGAAATCTTATATCTCATTTTTTTATGAGTCACTGAGCATCCTCGTTCTCTCTCTTTTTTTTTTTGAAACTAGTAACGTTTATTTTACATTTGATCACATACCAAACAAAAAAAGTGATGCAGGTCTAAGTAGGGAGATGATACGGTTGGCCACTGGCAGCGCGCCCCAGCCTACATTTCCCAGGCCAGGGGCCTGTGGCCCTGCTTTGAAAGGGCCACTGAAGACGCGCCAATTCTGGGCTCTCAGGCCTTCCTCTCGCTCCTCTCCTGCAGAGCGAACAGGTGTCCCATGTTGGGCTGAGGTGACGGGGTAAGGGTCTTGTGATGCTGCACGGTGGCAACAATCCCACTCTCCACGCTTGCTTGTTCCAGTGCCGGAGATCAACTCCAAATAACCCGGAGAGCGTCCGTTGTCCATGTTTCTGTCTCCGTGGAGTCTGCTTCAATGATCCACTGCTCAGGGAGCGGTGCTCCACGAAGCTTTCTCTCTTGGAAAGGCTTCCGCCGTCACCACAGAATTCTTCTCGGCTCCCAGTGGCCCCCGATGCCCCGGGGCCCGGAGGTGTTGGCAGGAGAGAAGTAGAACTGTGTGAAAGCACCGGCATTTGCAGGGACAGGTACGCCGAACCCTCCAAACACGGGAAATGGCTGTCCGCAATCGCTCTCCCTGCATCGTTGATGACCAGGACACGGGCAGTCCGAGGCCACTTTTGAATGCAGGTCTCGTTCTCTTTTTTTGGTGAAGTTATCCTCATTTTTATTTGGGATTCCAATCATACGAACCTCGTTATTGATCACCCTACTCCATCACATTAGCCGAAGGAATACAGACTATGTACCACATCAGTTCTTAAGGGCAAGACATTGGCTGGTTGGGTCAAATTCCGTTATTCTTTGAGATTCCTTTGAAGCTGAGACAGCAGAGTCCACTTTTTACGCTCGTAGAGAGAGCTTCACCCCCACCATTTGTGACACACATGCCGTCTGGTGGGAGATGTCTGAAGGAAGGACAGAGATATGTCGAGCCAAGAGTTAGAGGCAAACACGACTGTCATCTTTGACTACAAGAAACCATGTATTATAAAGATCAGCAACCTTTTACACTATTGGAGTAAAACATCATCTCCCTTTAAATATATTCATGTTTCAAAAGAGCTCCTGACATTTGCAATGAAAAGAACCGTCCATTGACAATAAATATCTTTAAGTCTATCCCCAGGCAACTTCCAGTGAATTAAAATATTGCGTGACTAATCCGAAAGCCACAAAATTACACTTCAAATGTTAAAATGTGTGGTTTAGTTTGCCAGTTTAAAATAGGTGGATGTTGATAAAACTTTAAAAATAGGCACATCTTCTATTATAGTTGATACCTTTTGATAAAATGTAGTTATGTTGGCTAAAGAAGATAGAGCTATACTAATTAATCTCATAGAGCCACTAGTTAAACTACTCATAGCTGTCAGTCTGCCATGCTCTGGTGGGTAAATGAAAGGCTTTGATTATTACACTCACCGTGTTGTTTGACACCATTCTGTTAGAAACAACAGGAAGGTGGGAGAAGATATCACAATCTGTAATTTGGAGATCTTGGATCCAGGTTGAGGCTAAGATTGCTACTGGACCCTGTGACATCGTGGAGAACTATACTGGTCAACATCCTCAAAGCTGGCATCTGTTCAGTGTAAAGGATTCTGTTTCTGGATTATTATCTTATTTGCATATCCCTTCTCTTTGCATAAGCTATTACTATGCTGACCTTGCCTTAATTTCATGTCCTTGAGTGGGTTTTGTCTCTTAATGACATGCTTCTGAAACCCTAGTCCTGGCTGACACTGCATTTTCTAGTACCTCTGCTCAATAGAGAACTGATACAACAGAGTAATTGGGAAATTTGCATGTCAGTGAAAAATAAATATTGTGAGTAATGGTGAAGGGCGTAGGCTGTGGAATAAAAGAGACTTTTATTTAAATCTTAAGTTCACAACTAAGTCGCTCTTAAAGGTCATATGAAAAATGTGAGCGATAAAAGCAATCTGATAGGGTTGTTATAAGTAGTAAATAAATTGCATATAAAGTGACCAGAACTCTTCTTGCTTAAAGTAGACAATCAATACAGTATATACCTAATCATTATTTCTAACACAAAATGAGCCCCTAAGGGCTCCTTAACTGATGGCCTGTTTCACAACAGGAAAGAACAGGCACTAAAACTATAAGTGCTTGACAGCTTGTCTTCTGTATTGCTGCTGTCCCTCTGTCACAGCTGCTTCCAAGACTTTCTCATTTTTAATATTAGAGGCCAACCATAGTGCGATGTATATCATAACAGCTTACTTAGCATGCACAGCATGCCTGGCGCAGTGTGAGATGTTGTGGTTGGCACAGTTGCTAGACCCCTTTGGAAGCCATTCCACTGCCCTTTCTTTTTCTGTATGGGCAGACCCATTTAGCTGCTCTGGGCTCACCTGCCCATGCCCACATATAAGACGCTTTTCAACAGAAGAAAACCCATAGCGGTCAGTCTCGGGGAGCCAGGCTTTTTTTGAGGAGCAGAACCATGTTGCATTTTAGAGAATGTGGTTTTCGATCCTGGCTTTGCTATTTTTTATTTGTGTGACACTGGGAAAATTACTTACTCTTTATGAATTTAAGTTTTCCTTGTTTTAAAACAGAATGATGTTGTGAGAATGAACTAAATTAATATCCATGAAGCACTTAGAACAGTGCCTGGCCCCCTGTGATCACTGTTATTACTCAGCTGAGACCAGCATGGTAGTTCATTAGGATGATTTCAGAAGATCTGGTTCTCCACTTTCAGTGACTGTATCCCGCAAGTTTGAAAACATTAGGAAGTACATTGACTACTTTCTGAGGCAATGAGCCACTTGAAATGTTCTCAGGCTGTCTAACTAGGTTAATATTATGTGGAATTTTACTTGTAGCAATTACACTGGAGGGACAGTTTCTCATTTCAGGACTCAAGGGCAGTATGTTCCCATCTTTTAATGAGGAAAGTTTTTTCAGAAGAGCTTTTGTGAATGATTGAACATTTGCGGGTTAACTCTTTGAAGGGGACGGTAGCAGTCATTATACTAAGAGGTGTTGAAGGTATTGCAAAGGCCACTTTGGTATAATCTTTTTTGAGGTTTTGTTAAGCATGCAAAATGCTATTTAAATTAGTGTAACTATTACCACTGCATCGAATGATTTCTGTTAGTTTGCTCTTTTTAGGAATTTTTCAGCCACAATTAGTAGAGTCTGTTTTATTAAGATGTTCTGTCCTATAAAGAATAAAGTTCCATTGTCAAAATCTGCTGAATCTGAAACACTGCTTTTGAGGGCTAACCCCTGGCCCCCAAACCCAGTCCTGCTGGATTCTGACTCATAGAAACCCCACGTGTGACAGAGTAAAACTGATCCATAGGCTTTTGTGGCTGTCAACTTTATGAAAGCAGAAGTTCAGGCCTTTCTTCCAAGGCACCATCAAATAGGCTCAGGCGCTCAACCTTTGAGTTGGCCATTGAATACAAACTATTTGCATTATTCCTTTGCAGAAAAAAGATGCAGGACGGAGTGTGAATCCATGTTTAGGGATTTCCACGAAGTAAATCGTAGGAGACACAGTTTTTAAATGGCCAATGTGAGTTTGGGTGGTATGACATCCTGCTCAGAGATTCTCGTTCTACACTGAAGCAAAGACCCAGCCGAATCCTGCCCCCTGGCTGCCTTAGAAAAGGGGCCAAAACTTTCAGCAATTTTGATTGTGTGAGGAAAGTAACACAGGAGAGGGTGTTTAAACCTTCATTGTTAAAATTCCGAAATGAGCTTGGTTAAAATAAAAGTTCAATTTGTTCTCTATAGATTAAGCAATGATGACAATAAAACAACTAAACTAAAGGGTAGATATTAAATGTGGAATGCCTAACCTTTCCAAATAAAATACTTTCTATATTTTAGTGAGAAAATTGTTTCTTCCACAAACCAAATTTTTAAAATGCTCTTATTAAAATAAAATTTTGGGAATGATGAGGGCAACAAATGTATAGATGTGCTGTACACAATTGATCTATGTATTGTGATGAATTGTATGAGCCCCAATAAATTGATTTAAAAATAAATAAATAAATAAATAACGGTAGTAACAAGGAAAAAATGTAATGTAGAAAAGTGTGCAAATTATTTGTGTACATTTCTGTGAAATTTCACAAAGTGAATCTGCCTATGAAACTGTTACACCGATAAAGATATGGGAACCCTTTCTCTCTATTCTCAGAAGGCCCTTACCCTATGTGGTAGACAAAATTTTAAAGATGATCCCTCAAACTTCCCATGGAACGGTTATTCAATCACACTAATCTTGGTATTAATTTGAGAGGAATTTGTAGATGTAATTAAGTCCCAAATCAGATGAGTTTAAGAAATGAAGATCATCAGAACAATAAAGGAGAGGTTGGCAAAGAATGATGGAGGCGGGGGGAAAACACTGGGAGGAGTGTAAGAGTGAAAGGCAATAGGAGTAAGTACTGGTATGTGCCTAATCTTGCAATAACAGAGATCTATGTGAGCTCTGGTGGTGCAAAGGTTACGTGTTGGGCTGTGATCAGATAGGCCCACAGTTCAAAACCACCAGGAAGTCTGTGGGAGAAAGACAGGGCTTTCTACTCCTGTAAACAGTTACAGTCTGGGAGCGAGCAGTTATACTCTGTTCTACGGAATCACTATGAGTTGCCATCAACTGGATGGCAGTGAGGGTTTTGTTTGTTTATTTATTTTTTGATGTGTAAGTAGCCTCCTAGATATACATGCAGGCTGAGTGAGTGGAAGGGAATGTGGGAGTATCCCTGCACATATATGCAGGTTCGACGGAATATTTGCACATGTGTATTTATTTACCTGTGCTGTAAATATATCCACGGATGTCATGGAACATACACCTTCAAAAGCAGGAAAACATCTTAGACAGAATCAATGAGTCACTGAGTCTGGGGACCCAGGAATATAGTCTCAGTGAACACCAGTGTCAATTGGCAGAACATAATTCACAAAGACTGTGCTCTCCATCCAGCTTTGGTGACTAGGAAGGGAGCTCGTGAAGCCTCATGAGTGGCCAGCTCCAGAGTAACTATTGGGCTGTCCCTGTCTGGAGGAAAGAAGAGTGATGAAAATCAAAGGTACATAGAAAGAATTAGTTCAACGAACTAATGGATTGTGCGCACATTAGTCTCCGTGAGCCTGAGATCAAAACGGAGATGGGCATGGCCTACCGCCACTAACTGCTCTACAAAGGAGGGGGGAAATGAGGAGCTGATACCCAGGGCTCAAGTAGAAAGAAAATGTTTTGAGAATGATGATGGCAACAAATGTACAAATGTGCTTGACACAATGGATCGTGATAAGAATTGTACGACCCCCCAATAAAATGATAAATAACTAAATAACTACATACATACATACATACACACACAAATAAATAAATAAAAGGGATCACATTAGAAGGATGTGAAAAGAGTGGAGTGGTGGAAGATGTGGAGCAAAACTCGGTCATAAAAGAGGTCAGGCTTCTTGGTTGGATATGGACTGGTGAAATTCCTGAGACTTTACGTCTACAACTGAAGTCACTCCCATGATTCAGTTTTTAGCAAACAATACCAGGTGATTAGGGGAACAAAGTGTATAAAGTTCTATGTGCTTCAAATCCTTTACTATCCTTGGTATTTTCCGTTTTAATTTTTTTTAATCTATTCTGGTCGGTGGTCATTATGCTTCAATTTGGCTTTATTGTATTTTTCCATGATGATTGATGTTGAGGCCCCATTTTGGATACTTACATACCATGTTGTTGGTAAGTGCCCTCTGGTTGGTTCCCAGTCCTAGCCACCCCACAGAAAACAGAACGAAGCACTGCCTGTTCTGTTGTCATCCTGGCAATCATTGCTCTGTGGAGCCCATTGCAACAGCCACTGTGTCAACCCATCTCGTCAAGGGTCTTCCCATTTTCCACTGTCGCTCCACTTTACCAAGCACGATGCCCTTCTCTATGAACTGGTCTCTCCTGGTAACATGTTCAAAGAATATGAAAAGAAGTCTCATCATTCTTGCTTCTAAAGAGTATTCTGGTTGTACTTTTTCCAAGACAAATTTGTTTGTTTCGGCAGTTCATGGAACATTCAATATCCTTTGCCAATACCATAATTCAAAGTATGCTTTTATCTTGATGTGCCTATTCATATCTTATAACTTATTTTGATTGTATTATCTATACTTTTATTAATTTATAAACTCATGCTCTCCATTCTGACTCATCACAGTTCTTTAGAATTATGGACATGAAGCTTTTTGAGTATGTTTATTAAATATATTTTCCAATGTTGTGTCTTGCATTCCTATTTTCTTCATGGTGTCTAGTTGACAAAAAACCTGTCTTAATATTAATGAATTCCAATATACATGCATTTTCTTCATGGTAGTATTTTTAATGTTAAAAAAATAACACATTTATTCTCATTTTTCTGTTTTATAATTCTCATCAGGTCAATTATTTGTTTCAAATACCTGTGTTTTAGGGTTCATGGTTCATTTTTTTCCATGCAGATAACTATTTGATCTCACATATTATATTGAAAACACCATCATTTTCAATGTACAGTGATATCTTTAGCATACAGTGGTGATTAAATATACATGGATTTCTTTCTGGGATTGATATTAAGTGCCACTGAGTTATTTGTATATTCTGGCACAAATTATCATAGTGTTTTGATTACATGATATGTGGTTATATGTAAATCTTTTAATGCCTTTTATCTTCAACAAAACTGTGTAAACTATTTTAAGGTGTTTATACTGTTATATACATTTAGAATTAATTTGTCGTATTACACCAAAAACCTATAGTGATTTATTTGGGATTACATTTATTTGTACATATAGTTGAGGAAAAGACATTTTAACAAAAGTGAGTGTTCCAATTAATGAAATAGACCTAATCCAATCTTTATGTATTTCGATCCTTTAAAATGTTCTATGGTGGCATAGTGGGTTAAGCATTAGGCCACTAACTGCAAGGTCAGTGGTTCAAACCTACCAGCAACTCCATGGGAGAATGATGAAAGTTTATGGTCCTATAAAGATTACAGCCTCTGAAACCCACAAGGGCAATTCCAGTCTCTCCTGTAGATTTCTATGAGCCAAAATTGACTGGATGGCAGTTCAGGAAGAAAAATTATGCTTGGCAAACATGTATGATTATGGAAGAAATTATACAATTATGTTTGACATGATTGAACTATGGAACGATATGATATATGTATTGGTTCCCAAGTTACAGCAAATTAAACAAAACAAAACAAAACAAAAACAATCCAGGAAAGGGGGTGGGGCTTGCACTAAATCCCAGCTCCAACTTAAGAGCAATCACTATGGCCCAGCTTGATACTCATCTTCATGAAATGATCACTGAAGATAATGATGCTAAAGCAAAGTGTGGTGAAGAAAGCAATGGTTCCCAGCTATCAATAGGAACAGTGTCTGGGGCCTTAAAGGCTTGTATTCAAACAACCAGCCCTCTAACCGAGGAGTCAACTAAGTTCACATGGAATAATCACACCAGCGTGCGTGATCCAAAGATGACAAACACAAAATCCGAATCTGGTGAGGAGAAAAGCATCGGAGCAAAAATGAAGAGCACCTGGTTTGTGGAGGGCTAAGGGAGATGGTGGAAGCCCAAACCCATCTGCAGAATATCTAGTGACACTGAGCTACTAGCAGATCTGCCCTACACACAGGCAAGTCTCCAATAGCCTTACTGTCAGGTAGAGGCCACTGTAATTTTGATTACACCGCATCAAACTTGATTCAGGGCCAGTTGACCACCCTATAGACGCACTCTGTATCTGTTCTGGGTGCAAGTATCTGCCCCTGGTTCCATGACAGAAATTTCTACCCTGGCCTTTTGAATGTTGATGGAGGGTTTTTTTTCCCTTCTTAAGCATTATTTGTCTTTATATTGTTATGTAGTTAACCTTACCACCTTAGCATGATTTTGTTGTTTGTTTCTGTTGGGTGTCCCGGCTGGGAAGTGCAGGAGCATTGGATGCACAATGATAAAAACTGATACAAGGAGATACAGGGAAAACAGGGGTTGGTGGGGGTGATAGGATGGGAAAGAGGATTTCAGGAGTAAATAACGAAGGGGGAAATGGGGAGGGAGCAGTAGAACAGACAATGATTGCACAACACCAGGGGTGGGGTGCGGATCCTCTAAAATTGATGTGATGATGATTGTATAATTCTCCTTGATATGATTGAACTACTGAATTGTATGATATGTGCCAATAAAACCGTTAGGTGGGGGAAATAAAAAAGAGTTACAGTCTCAGAAACTCCCAGGGGCAGTTTTACCCTGTTCCATATGGTCACTATTAGCCTCAACTCAATGGCAGTGAGATACAACTATATATATAGTTATATAGTTATATATATAGTTGTATATATATATAGTATCCAGAGTGTCAATCCATCTCCTGAGGGTCTTCCTCTCCTTCACTGCCCCTCTACCCTACCTAACATAATATCGTTCTCCTGATAACATTTCCAAAGTAAGGTGACCAGATGTCCCGCTTTTGGCAGGACAGTCTCAATTTTTAACAATTTGTCCTGCGTCTCGTGGTGTTTTAAAAAGAGTCCTGATTTTTGGAAAGAATGCATGACAAGCTAGGGAATGGCAGGAGAAAGGGAAGGGAATATACGGTTTTTGGCTGCCATGTGGCTACTTCACCAGGGTATGAGTTTTATATTATTTTTGTTAATTTTATAATGTTAAACTTTAATAATAACAAATAATTATTGAGAACTGATTATCGAGAACTGCTTTAGTCCTTACCAGGAACTAATGCTGCAACTGAACATGATTTTTCTACAGTAAATAAAATGTGGACATCAGAAAATTCACAATTAAGTGTTGAGACTTTGAAAGCCATTTTATGTGTGAAATATAATTTAACAAATTCTTGTGAAAAATTTCATGACCTTTTAAA
>NW_022104341.1:17964469-17966683 GCF_000313985.2 Echinops telfairi
TCCTAATGAGCACAATGAAATGTTCTGGAATTCCCAGTCTGCTCAAGGCTATGCAGTTTGTTATAATCCACACGGTCAAAGGCCTTGGCCTAATCAATAAAACACAAGTACACATGTTTCGGGTATTCTCTGCTTTCACTAAAGATCCAGCTGATATCAGCAATGGTCTCAATTTTCCCACATCTTCTTCTGAATCTAACCTGAACTTCTGGATGCTCCCTTTCGGCGAACTGCTGAAACTGTTGTTGGATGATATTCACCAAAATTTTATTTGCATGTGATATCAGTGATACTGTTCTACAATTTGAGCGTTCTGTTGGGTCAATTATTCGAATCCATTCAAATGTGCATGTTTTCCAGTCTGTTGGCCAAGTTGGTGTCATACAAATTTCCTGGAATAGACAAGTTTGTGCTTCCAGTACTTCAACAGCTTGTTGAAACACTTCAGCTTATATTCCATCAATTCTTGGAATCTTGATGTTGGCTAATGCTTTCAGTACAGATGGGACTCCTTCCTTCAATACCACAGTCCCTTGCATATATGTTACCTCTTGAAATGGCTAAATATGAACTGGTCCTTTTTGTAGAAGACTTTGTATTCTTTCTATCTTCTTTTGATGCTTCCTGAATTATTCAATATTTTGGCCATATAATCTATCAATATTGCAATTTGGTGCTGGAACTTTTCTTGAGTTCTTTCAGTGTATGATATGCTGAGGGTGTTCTTCCCTTTTATTTTTCTAAATCTCGGCATTTTCACATTTCATTATAATATTTTACTTTGTCTTTTCCAGCTTCCCTTTGAAATTTTCTATTCGGCTCTTTTGCTTCATCATTTCTTCCCTTTGCCGTAGCTACTGTGTGATTAAGAGCAATTTTCAGAGTCCCTTCTGACGTCCGCCTTGATCTTTTCTTTCTTCACAGTCTTTTTAATGGCCTTTAATTTTCTTCGTGGATGATGTTCTTGTTGCTCATCGGGTCTTCTGCCATTAGTGTTCAATTGTCAAATCTGTTCTGGAGATGTTCTTGAAATTACTGTAGGATAGATTCAAGGTCGTATTTTGACTCTCGTGGATTTGTCTTAATTTTCTTCAGCTTTATCCTGAACTTACATATGAGCAACTGATAGATTGTTCTAGTCAGCTCCTTGCCTCACTTTAGCTGCTAATATTGAGCTTCTGCATCGTCTCTTCCCATAGATGTAGTCACTTTCATTTCTGTGTATTCCATCTGGAGAAGTTCATGTGCATAGTCACCTTTCCTGTTGTTGAAAAATGGTATTTGCTGTGAGCCAATCATTGGTCTTGCATAATCCTATCATGCAATCTCCATTTCTATAACCAAGACCCAAATTTCCAATTACACTTTCTTTCTCTTTGTTTCCCACTTTTGCATGCCAATGGCCAATGATTCTCAATGCATATTGATTACACATTTGATCAATTTCTGATTTAATTATTTCTCATAAGAACCCTTAAATTAAACAGGATAGATGTTATTAACTCCATCTTTGTAATGAATCATGCAATTATAGGCGTTTTATTCCTTAACTCAAAGGATATTGTATTTGTAGATCCAGTACACTAATTTTTGATAGAAAAATTTGTCTTATATTTCTCTGAAAAATGTTATAACTTTCGATATAGTCTAAATAGGTATTAAAGTTTCAGTACTTTTTTCCTGTCAATTTTATAGCAAAAGAAGCTTTGGACTTTAAGCCACCATGATGTTTTGTTCACAGGGATGTTATTTCAGTATGTTTTCTAAAGCCTTAGAAACAAGCAGATAAAGTTAATATGCTGTAGAAGTTCATTGCATATTTGGTATTGGCTGATGATTGCTGTAATTAGGTTGTGCTTTTGTAGAGTAATAAAATCATTTAAGGTCAGACAGCTCATCTCTGAAAAACATTATTATACCATTTAAGATATAGCCACCTATGGATAGTAGCAATCTATGCATGAATGAAACCACATGCTTATTTTCTTCTCACCAACACAGACAACAAACAGGGACACCTGAATACAGATACAGTGGAGCAAGCTGTACAGGCACTCAGCTTCCAATGCATAAGGGCCAGCCCTAAAGTTCTTTGAGCTCAAATTGCTGGGCGCATCACTTTATATGAGTGGAGGGAACATTTATTAGAAATGTATCTTGGTCAACTAAATATTAAGGTGATCATAAACTTTACTTAACCAATGTGGGCTACTT
>NW_022104341.1:17967945-17980534 GCF_000313985.2 Echinops telfairi
TAGTGCTAGAACATCAGATCTGCGTGGTCAACACAATTAAACCTGCATAAGAAAAAAATAACAAAGAGAATGAACAACAGCAATAACATCAAAGGATTTATGATCCTTTGCTTAATGCAATGATGTCTTAGTCCTAAAGCATTCCCCTTTTGTTTCCAGATATCACAGTCATTCTTCAGAGTAAAAATTGTTGTTATTGCTGGGTGCAGGCCGGTTGGTTTCGACGCATAGCTGCCTTACGTGGAACAAACGGAAACAGTGCCCAGACCTGTGGCGTCTTCCCAATACTCCTGCTGTTGGAGCCGGTCAAGGCAGCCACTGTGTCAATCCATTTTGTTGCAGGGCTTCCTGTTGTTCACTGTCCAATGCATTACCAAGCATGATGTCCTTCTTTAGGGATTGCTCTCTCTTGACAAGTCCAAAGTACAGGAGACAAAGTCTCACTCCCTCGTCTCCATGGAACATATGGCTGTACTTCTCTCAAGACACATTTGCTTGTTTTCAGGCAGGCTATGGGATGTTCAATATTCATCACCAGCTCCATAAGTCAAATGTATCAATTAATTTTTCAGTCTTACTTGTACAGTGTCCAAATTTTTCATGCATATAAGGCTATTGAAAATAGCATAGTTTCGGTGATGCACAACTTAGTCCTCAAAGTGACAACATTGTTTTTAATACCTTCAAGAGGTCTTGTACAACAGATTTGCCCAATGCATTCAGTTAATAACTGAACTTCTGTTTCCCTGACCAGTGATTATGGATCCAATCAAGACAAGATCGTTGACAACTTAAACCTTTTTCTCCATTTACCATGATGTTACCTACTGGGCCATTGTAAAGAATTTTGTTTTATCTGCATTGAGTTGTAATCCATACTGAAGGCTACAATCCTTGATCTTCATTAACAAGTGTTTCAAATCCTCTAACTTTCAGCAAGCCGCATTGATTTGTCTGCATATGACAGGTTTTAAATAAGCTTTTCTCCCTTCTTCTTCTTCATATAATTCAGCTTCTCTGATTATAGTCTTAGCATACAGATTGAATAAGTATGGTGAGAGGATGCAACCCTGATGCACATCTTTCCTGATTTGAAACCATGCAGGATGCCCTTGGCCTGTTCCCATAACTGCCTCTTGATCCATGTACAAGTTCTGCATGACTACAATGTAATGCTCTAGGATTCCCATTCTTCTCAAAGCTATCAATAGTGTGTTATGACCCACATCGTTGAATGCTTTTAATAGTTGGCCAAGTAGTTAGTTGTCTTCCAAATTTCCTGGCACAGATGCATAAGTGATTTCAGTGCTTTATCAGCTTGTTGAAACAGATCAATTAGTATTCCATCAATTCCTGGAAACATTTTGGCTAATGCTTTCAGTGTAACTTGAATTTCTTCCTTCAACACCATTGGCTCATGAACTTTGGCTTTCTCTCTGCATTAGCAATCCATGGTACTTTCAATATTCTTTGCCAGCACCACAATTCAAGCGCATCAATAGTTCTTTGATCTTCTTTATTCAATATCCAACTTTCACACACATATGAAGCAATTGTGAATTGATGATAAATGGATAAGATCAGTCCTTTTCAACTCCCTAATGTCTAGGATATCGATCTTTATGAGCTTCATTTCATTTTCTAACTATTTCCAAACTCAGATGAATTCTTCATGCATTTCCAGTCTGATTTTTTGGAGATTTCTTTGCTGCTGTTTCTTCTTCCTTTGAGTTGTGTCCCTTTGGCAAGTAAAGATTCCCAAAGGCACCTCCCACAAGCTTTCCTTCATGCAAGTCACCAAATTGACTCTTTCTTGAGAAAGCAGGTCCCCCTCAGTCACATTTCCAGTACCTTCTGACCTGAAAGCCCATCCCTGGCACCATCTCTGACAGTGCTCTGCTTCCATTGACCATGCCTTCAGTGTCTGACAATGTGTTCTTGCTGTGCAGACAGTGGTCAGCAGCTACTTCCTCTGAAGTGGACAACTGAGCCCTTCTTTGTAGTCTGTTCTTGGTCTAGAAGCTGTGCTGAAGCCTGTTCACTTTGGGTGACCCTGCTGGCATTTGACATACCACTTGACATAGCTTCCAGCAGCACAACAAACTAGTCACCACAGCATGACAAACTGACAGACTAGTGGTGAGTGCTTCAAGATAGGTTTTGAAATGTCCTTTTTTGCCAATGAATGCAATACCATTCCTTTTGATTGTTTGATTCTCAGCATTGTAAATCATATGATATTTTTATTCAAAATTGCCACTACCAGTCCATTGCAGCTCACTAATGCCTAGAATGTTAAATTTTATTCACTCCATTCCATATTTTACAACTTCCAATATTTCTAGATTCATTCTTTTCACATTCCAAGCTCCTACTATTGATTGATGTTTCAGCTGTTTCTTCTCATTTTGAGTTGTGTCCCATCCACACACAAAGGTCCTGAAGGCTGGCCTCCCACAGGCTTTCTTCCATCCACATCATTATGGTGACTTCTACTTTGAGAAGGCAGATCTTTCGCAGTTCTACTTTGAGTGCCTTCTGGCTGAGGGACTCATCTGCTGGCTTTACCTCTGACAATGTTCTGCTTCTTTTCATAAATTTCACCATGGCAGCTTTATTCTGCCCTCCAGGTTTGTTACGCGTCAAAATCAACTCCACGGCAGTAATGGAGATGGGAAGCTCTGGCACTGATCAATGGACATGCATGCCATCCTGGGAAGAAGGCAATTCATCCCGGACACAGAGGAAACCAATAAACAGAATCATAGTCAGCTAGAGAGGACTTCTTCCCTGTGTTCTGGGTACTTGAGTCAGTTACAATGATCAACTGCCTTGATTGCAACTCATGATGACCTCATGTTTCAGGGTAGAACTGTACTCTATAGGGCTGTCACTGGCTGATTTTTCTGACATCGACCATTAAGTCTTTCCTCTGAGGTGCTTGTGAGTGCACTGAAACCTCTACCCTTTGAGTTAGCAGCTGTGCTTGCTAACTGTTTGTATCAACCAGGGACTCCTTTCTGAGTCAATATATTCTTTCCTTAAATTGGCTTTCTGTCAATCATAGACTCTTCACTAATGCAATCTCATCCTGATTTTCAGAGAACTGAATGGTATAGGATAAAATTTGTAGTGTGAAGTCTTATAGCATAAACTAAGAGCCTTTACACATTCCAAAGGTCTAAATTCCACATCTGTTATTTTAATAGAAGCACTCTGTTACATTGAAAAGAAAATCTGTGAAGGAGTTTAAAGACCAAGAAAATTACTTTTCTTCTGTGAGTCTCTAACGGGGTGAATATTTGCATATTATGCAACATATGGGAAGGATTGATTGAATTAATACAGGTGAAAAAATTCCAAGAAATTCTATATCCTGTGAAGAATGCAAGTTATATTATTATAATTCATTTGATGAGAAAGTTAATTATCATAGAATAACCCAAGAATTTATTCTACACTTTATATAAAGGGCTGGTTGCTTTAATATATGTAAAACTAAACATGACACAAGAAGTTCAAATAATTATCCTCACCGTGTATAGCTGATGTTCCTGGGCTCCACATCCCTTGGCTCTTTTCCTACTAAATCGCCGAGCTATCCATTTTCTCATCCCATCCTCCTATTTCCAACTTGATAGCGACTATTTCATGAAGCGAAATCAATTTTGACCTAAATTTCTTATGAGACTGTCAAAATGTAATTCTGATTGGGCTGTCAGGGACAAAAATATTTTCCAAGAGGCATCATATGTCACGAAGGTGTTTTCTATTGTTAGAGTTTTAGGGTACTATTTTTTATTTACTAACGAATATTTTCCCTTGATAATTTCTATTATTCTTTAACTTTTCTTTCTTTTAATTAGCTAGGATTTGGAAATACAGGGAAGGGGCCAAAAATAGGAAAAAAGAGTTCTGACTTGATCCTTGGAACATTGCTGTTAGTTGCCATCAAGTCAGTTCCAACTCACGGTGACCCATGGATGATGGAATGAAACATGGTCCAGGCCGGAGCCAGCGTCATGATCACTGGTATGCTTGATTAGCGTGCTCACCATGTCAGCCACTGTGCATTTAAATGCTTTCCAACTGGTGCCCATCCTTCAGCACTAGATTGGACAATATTCTATATTGCCAATCCTTCTGATGCCCATCCTTCAGCACTAGGTTGGACAATATTCTCTATTGCCAATCCTTCTGATGCCCATCCTTCAGCACTAGGTTGGACAATATTCTATGTTGTTTTCATCTGTCAGTTTCCAGAAGCAGCTCACCAGGCCTCTTTCCCTAGTCTTAGGATGGAAGTTCCTTGGAAACCTGTCCATCATGATTGAATCTGCTGGTAGTTAAAGCAGTGGCACAGCTTCCAGCATCATAGCAGTATGCAAGCTACCACAGTGGGACAAACTGACATATGAGTGGTTGTAAATAAAATTAAATATCATTAAACCCTCTGTAATTAAGTTGATGTTAATCCATAGTGTTACCAGAGCTTCCGGCTCTTGCCTACTAAAATAAAGATTGAGTTGAGAGGCACAGGGAGAGTCTCTGAGGAAAGAAAAAGGCTTGCACACCACTGCATGACTGGCTTTCTCTGGCACTTCTCTGCCATTCCACCTTGGAACTAACTTTAAAATTTTTTTATGCAGAAGAGACTGTTGAGAAGTTGTGCTGTGGGTAGCAAAGATTTCAGGGAAATGTAGTCTTAAGATATTGCACAGATTCTGTGCATTCTCAATCCAAGTCTCTAGCTTCACTTCCATGCCCAACCACAACAGTGACCTATCAGACAGAGTGCAATTGCTCCACAGGGTTTCAGAGACTGTACAGCTTTGGGGGAATAGGTGACCTCTCATCTTTCTCCTGAGGAGCAGTCAGTGGATTTGAATTGTTGTCCTTGCAACGAGCAGCCAAATTCTTCCTCCCGAGCCCCACCAGAGCTCCACAAGCACTAGTGAACACATAGTTATATATTAAATATAGAAAAGCATCTATTTATCATTTCAAAGTGAGTTGTTTTTTATTTAACCCAAACCAAAATATATCATATCTGTTTTCCCCCCCCCCTTAGGGAAACACAATTTAATCATAATTTTGATGAAAACCATAGGAGAAAATATGAGAAATATTACACATTCTCATCCCCACACATCAGTTAGGATAACTTCCTGGATATTCAAGAGAGAAAGGAGTCAGAGGAAAAATGATAGAAGAAATATGAGTAGTGCAAAGAGGTCATTCACTCTCTTCCACAACTAAGCCTCAAAGGCAGAAAAACAACACACAACAAACCAACATGGCTTTGTGAGGGCTTTAAAAGGAAAAGACATATATGTCATCTTGCCTAGTTAGATCTCTGAGAAGCAACAAGGCCTTAGAGAGCAGGACTGATTGACAGACACAAAGGACCTTAAAAACAGACTGAATACTTCCACAACCCATGCAAAGAAAACAAACAAAGCAATAGTTTTGTACTTCAGAGGGATCCGAAATAATGGGGGCAGTTGATGAACCAGATGGAGTCTTGTTCATGAGAATGAGAAAAGACTTAATGTGATCTGTAGGGAACAATGACTGAGGCTGTAGTAGGTTATGGACATCCCTGTTGGTTCCAATATCAATAGCCGAGAAGACCAGATGCCTCCTCTCATTCCCATTACACTTGGACTATGTAAGCTCATGAAACTTATATGTAATCAAGAAGGCACATGGCAGAGCTGCTGAATTGGCCATATTCTTACCTTCCTGGTTGAGGTACAATCCAAAATAGAAATAAGGGGGCACCTGGAAGAGGGGGAGGTGGGTGAAAGGAAGGGGGGGAACCAACAAACCCAGGACAAGGAAACAACAAATAATCTAAAATCAATGGGAAGGAGGCATAGAATGCCTGGTGAGGTTTGATCAAGTGCAATGTACCCGAGAGGAATTACTGAGTCAAAGGAAGGTCGACATGACAGTGGGACAGGAGGGAAATAAAAGGAAATAGAGGAAAGAACTAAGAAGCAAAAGCTATTTAAAGAGGTACAAATATAGACATGTATATATGTAACTATATTAATATTTAATGATAGGGATATAGGTCTAGGTACATTTATTTATATGTTATGTATTACTGCAGCAGAGAGACATTGGGTCTCTACTCAAGTCCTCCCTAAATGCAAGAACATGTTGTTCTAATAATCTGGCATTCTATGATGCTCACCTTCCTGACTCAATCGCTGGAGACAAAATGGGTGCATAAATAAATGTGGTGAAGAAAACTGGCTGGTTATTAGAAGATATAGCATCTGGGCTCTTAAAGCATTGAAGTTAAACAAGCAGCCATCTAGCAGGGAAGCAACAAAGTCCACATGGAAGAAGCACAGTCTGTGTGATCAGGAGTTGTTGATGGGATCAGATATCAGGCATCAGAAGACCCAAAACAAGCAATCATTTCGATACAAATGAGGCAGCAAGGGTGGTGGTGGGGAGTTCAGAGTGGAGACCCGAAGCTCATCTATAGACAATTGGACATCCCCTCACAGAAGGATCACAAGAAAGGGATGAGTTAGCCTGGGTACAGTATAGCACTGATGGAACACACATTCCTCTAGTCTTTTAGTGCTTCTTCCTCCTGACAATCATGACCCCTGTTCTACCTTACAAATCCAGCTATACTGGAGCATGTACACCCATATAGATAAGAAGTCTTGACACTCAGAATACAGGACAGATAACCCCCCAGGGAAAAGTAATGGGAATAACGATACCATGAAGGTAGGGGGAAGATAGAGGGAAAAGGGGAAGAAAGGGGGAAACGATTGCAATGATAAGTGTATAACAATCCCTCCCAAACCCACCTGGAGAGGGATGAATAATAGAAACGTGGGTGAAGGAGACAGTAGATGGTGTAAAATTTGAAAATAATAATGATTAATAATTTATCAAGAATTCGCAAGGGTGGGGGGCTAGGGGGTAAAGAAAAGTTGATTCCAAAGGCTCAAGTAGAAAGAAAACATTTTTAAAAGATGATGGCAACATATGTACCAGTGTGCTTGATACAATTGATGTATGGATTGTTAATAAGAGCTGTAAAACCCCCGATATAACGATTTATCTAAAAAAATATAAATTGGGTTAATTAACAGAAAAAAATAATTTTTCTTCATGCTCTATGGATTACATGAGGTACATATAAATTACAGTAGTGTTTTCAGAAGTTTTACTTTTTGTTGTTAAAGAGTGTAAATACCAAAAGGTTTAAAATCATGGAAAGTGTGCATCAAGATTATATATTTTAGCCATAATTATTTAACCTGTATGCTGGAAAAATATCAGAGAATTGAACTATATGAAGAAAAACTTAGAATCAGGATTGGGAGAAAGTTTATTAACAACCTACAATATTCAGATTATAGAACCTGGCTTGCTGAAAACTAGAAGGCTGTGAAGCAATTGCTGATGAAGATCCAAGACTGCAGCATTCAGTATGGATTGCAACTCAATGTACAGGAAACCCAAATCATCAGAACTATACCCATACAGAGCATCATAATAAATGGAGAAAAGATTAAAGTTGTCAATAATTTAATTTTGCTTATATCCACAACAAATGGAAGCAACACTCAAGAAATCAAGGACATATTTCATTGGGCAACACTGCTGTACAAGATCTCCTAAAGTGGATCATATCTAGGCTATCCAGGATATCACTTTGAGAACTAAGGTGCACATGACCCAAGCCAAAGCATGTTCAATGGCTTCATACGCACTGGAAAGTTGGCTAATGAATAAGGATGACTGAAGAAGAATCGATGCATTTTAATTATGGCCTTTCTGAAGAATATTAAAAGAACCATGGTCTGTCAGAAGGTCAAAAAATCTGTCTTTGAAAAAGTATAGACAGAATGCTCCTTAAAAGTGAGGACGGCAAGACTTCACCTAACATACTGTGGACACATTCAGGAGAGACCAGTTCCTGGAAAAAAGCAGCACACTTGGTCAGCAAAGATGAGGAAGACTTTCAATGAGATGGATTGACCTTGTGGCTTTAACAACGGGCTCCAATTATGGATTATGAGGATGGCACAGGACTGGGAAGTGTTTCACTTTGTTTTACATGGTGTGGCTGTGAGTTGGAATAGACTTGATGACAACTAACAACAACAGAATGCAACAGATGGGCTATTTCTATTTCCCTCTAGATTGAAAAAAAGAGAAAAAGAAAACAAAACTTCCCACAAGAGCATTGACATATAACTTTATTTTATTTAACCGCTGTCAACCAAGAGAAAGTAAAAGAAAACAGGAGAGACAGAAATCCAACATTCTGAAGGTTTTCAACAAACCAAAAGTTGCTTTCTTTTCCTTGATGTTTGCCTCATCCATCTGGTGCATGCTGTAATTATGAAAGCTTTGTTTTTGTACCCCATAGGCCTAGAACTCACATATTATCTCCATGCTACTAAAAGCTTTTGGTGTGATTCATAGGTGTCACGATGCAGAAAGATGAGTGCCTGACTGTCATGTACCATTTGACAGCCTCCTACTCACAGGGAAATGGCAGATGGGCTGGATAGTTATGGTGCTTTACAAAGAGAATGATTTAAAAAATGTTCACATATCATGAAGGGGAAATATGTGAAACACACATTTCGGCAAAGTATGAATCAACTTTCTTCAGACAATGAACATGTTGTTTATGTATTTAAAATCTTTCTCTCTTAAACATGCTTAAATATTCTTTCAAGAGTTGTATTCCTCTTTCTTTAATAAATTATGTGACTTCCAGCAAGATGGCAACTGAGTAACACATACCAGAGGGATTCTGCAGAAATCAGCACAGGAGAGTAGCTGAGAGTGAAATTCCATGCTGCCAGCTCACAGGAGGAGCGTCAGAAAGATAAGTAGACACAGATTCACTAGGTTTTGAGGAGGTGTGGGCTATTGGCTTACCACTGTGGTGGCCAGCTAAGGCTTAACCTTAGCTCTGCCACAGTCTTGGCCAGAGCTGGGATTCTTTGGCCAACCCAAGAGCTTTACTTCAACACAGCCAAAGCTTGCCACCTATGGGAAGAGTTTAAACCCCTCCAATCCCACACTCAGGCAATTGGGGATCAGCTACATCTTTACTTTTGTTTCTCTCTCTTCTTTCATTCCCCCTACAGTCCCAGCATGCTCAGTTTATTTCCCCCCTCTCTTTTCTTTCCTCTCACATGCCACTGATGGCTTCGAGGCCACTCTCCTTCACCTAGGGCAATTATGTCCATCCACCACCCAGCTGAGGGTGTTCCTGCCCTCTGCGTTGTAACACGCAGCTGGGGAAATCAAACCCACCTCCTGGCACAGGAGAACTCACACCTACCCTCCAAGGTCCTTTAAGTGGCTTCAGGAACATCCACCTGCCCTTTGGGGAGCTCCACTTGGCTGGGGTAAACTCTGCCTGCCTTCCACTGTGCTCCACGTGGCTGGGGGAAACTCTGCCTGTCCTCTGAAGTCCATGTGGCTAAGGGAACGTCCTCCTGCCTGCCATTGTGTCTCACACAGCCTAAGTCAGCTCTGCCAACACACTCTAGTGCTCCATGCTGAAGCGGGAAACTTTGTCTGACCTACTCAGCTATCTAGCTGACTATGGCAATTCCACCCACCATCTTCAGTGCTCTACGCTAAAGCAGACACACCCACCAGGCCTCTGCAGCACTCCTGTTGCAGCAGGCACCCAAACACACCTTCTGAGGTGCCCCAAGCCACCATGGGCCACACCACCATGGCTTCCTGTGAGATCTTCCAGTGCAGCGTCATCCTCACAAGTGCAAAACCACCCAACCAGCATCCCCTGAGAGGGCCATTCAACTTGCCCTTCAAATAACAGAATTCTGATTGGCTAGGGGAAAGAGTGAAACAAAAGGAGGATAAAGTGGTAGCCTGAGTCCACCGTGAAATTAGCTGCAGGAAGTTTGAAGAAGCATTCCAACACGAAGCCAAACAACACAACTAACAACCAGCCTCAGCAACCTCAACGAAAAAACAGGAGAAACAAAAGGCAATGTCTGAAGATGTCCTATACCTAATGACGTGCATAGAAGATGCAGATATTACTTGCTATAGAAATAAATCTTCAGAATGCTGCTTGGAGTCATACAGGATATGAGAGAAATAATATAGAAAAAGGATGAAATGATAAAGGAGATAAAGGCCACACACCAAAGGGAAGTACACAACCTGTGGGAGGAGATAACAAAAACCAGTAGCAAATTCACAGACTTCACCAAAAGACTTAAGAAGGCAGAGAACCACACCAGTGACATAGAGGATAACCAGGCAGGCTTCAACAAAGGGAAAGGCAGTCAAATAAGATAGTCAGAGAAGCTGAAGAAAACCTGAGAGCCATGTCTGATGTTATGAAGAGGAACAACATTAAAATAATTGGAATTCCAGAACAAAACACAATAAAGAAGTTAACGGCAAAAATAGTGAGGGAATTCTTAGTGGGAAACTTCCCTGGCTTAATGAATGAAAACCAGGCAACCATTCAAGAGGTCAAAAGAAAACCAGCTAGACTGAATCCCAAGTTGGAAATTAATCTATCCAACTTTGCAGAAAAGGAGAAAAATCTTAAGAACAGCTAGGAAAAAACAAGTCATCACATATAAAGGTATCCAAATAAGAATATGCTCAGACCTATCAGCAGACCCTATGAAGAAGAGGAGAGAGTGGAGGAGTAACATATACCAAAAATTGAAGGAAAATAACACAAATCCAAGAAGACTCTATCCAGCCAAATTATTTGTCAGGGGAGCCAGCCCCTAACAGCACTCACTGAGCACAAACAAGAGACCACCACATAGGATAATCCCACTTAGAGTGAAACAAAGAGAAAACTGCCCCCAAGGGTCCAAGCATGGAAAGAAGGCATGAATGAAACACACACACACACACACACACACACACACACACACACACGAACATACTGATAAGAAAGGGAGGTAGGAAAACACCCAACACAAAAAGTACAAGATGACATCACAGAGTCCACAGATGGATGCAATAACCCAGAATACCAATGGACTGAACTCAGGCAAACAGGAAGAGACTAGCAGACTGGCTTAGAAAACACAACCCATTGGTCTGCTGCTTACAAGAGACACATCACATGTTTACATACAAAAATAGGCTGAAAATCAAAGGCTGATAAAAAATATACCAAGCAAATGGCAATTCAAAAAATCTGGGGTTGCAATCCTACTTTCACCAAAATTGATCTCTAGGTGCATGGCATAACAAGAGATAAGGAGGGGCATTATATAACACTCAAGGGAACAGTAGACCAAGAACCAATGAGCCTAATAAATATATACACACCCAATGAGAGACCCAACAAATTTGTCAATAAGACACTCAAAAAGATGAAAAAGGCTCAACAATTATAGTAGGTGACTTTAATACACCACTATCTGACAAATACAGATCACAGGGAAAGAAGCTTAACAAGGAGGCTACAGATCTAAACATTACTATTAGACGACTTGACCTGATAGATATTTTCAGACCTCTCCATTCAAATGCAAAAAAGTTCACATTCTTTTCAAACCCACATGGCACATATTTGAAGGTAGACCACATGCTGGGACACATGTTGATTCTGTGTAAATTCAAGCACATAAAGATCATGTAGACTTCTCACTCAGATCATGACATAAGGCTGGAAATCAACAAAAGCACAATTAAGAAAATAAAGGCAAACAATTGGAGGATGAATACCTCTCTATTGCAGAAGGCGTGGATATTGGCCCAGATGAGAGATGAAATCATTAAGTTGCTAGAAACCAATAAGAATGAGAATAAGACATACCAAAACCTTTGGCACACAGCAAAGGCAGTTAATAGAGGAAGTTTAATAGCAGTACATAAACACATGAAAAAGGAAGAGAGACTTCTGATTGACATGCTGACACAAAACTTACAGCAATTAGAGCAGAGTCAGCAGGACAGTCCCACTAATAAAAAAGAAAAGAAATCATAAAAAACATGGCTGAGATTCATGAGAGGGAAAACAATAAAACCATGGAATAAATTAATGCAGCTAAAAATTGGTTCTTTGAAAGGATTCAACAAATCATTAGACTGTTGAGAAACCTAACCAAGGAAAGGAAGGAACAAATTTCAATAGCAAGGATGAGGGTTGTAACAGGGGACATTACAGCAGACCCTAATGAAATCAAAAGGTTAATTACACAGTACTACAAAGGCCCGTACTGCAATTAATTCAACATCTTGGAAGACATGGACAAATACTTAGGAAAACAATCCGAATCTAGACTATCCCAGATGGATGTCAAGAACCTCAACAGACCCATAGCAATAAAAGAAATAGACAAGGTTATCAAGGGATTACCAACAAAAAAATCTCCCAGACCAGATGGCTTCATAGGAGAATTCTACCAAGCAATCGGGAAGAACTGACACCAAACCTACACAAACTCTTCCAGAACATAGAAAAAGATGGTAAAACTCCTGAACTCTTTTTATGAAGCAAGTAGAACTCTGATACCTAAACCAGGCAAGGATGTCACAGGAATTGAGGACTACAGACCCATATCCCTAATGAACA
>NW_022104341.1:17981217-17982323 GCF_000313985.2 Echinops telfairi
ATTTGTACAAGGAAGACTACAGAACACTGTTACAAGAAACCAAGAGTGACCTCCACAAATGGAAGAATATCCCATGTTCGTGGATTCAAAGACTGAATATTGTAAAGATGTCAGTTCTGCCCAAATTTTATCAGTTTAATGCTATCCTGATGCAAATACCATCACCTTTCTTCAAAGAATTGGAAAAACTGACTAACAACTTCATACAGAGAGGGAAGAAGCCAAAAATTGGCAGAGAACTCTTTAAGAAGAAGGATGGAGTAAAAAGGCTAACTTTATCTGACTTTAGTACATAGTATACAGCCACAGGGGTCAAAACAGTGTGGTATTGGTATAATGACAGATACTCAGACCAATGGAAAGTAACTGAAAACCAGAAATAAAATTATCAGCATACAGACAACTAATTTTTGATAAGGGCCCCAAAATTATCAATGGGAAGTGGATACCCTCTTCAACAAATGGTGCTGGAAAGAATGGATATCTACTTGCAGAAAAAATGAAGCAAGATCCTTACCTCACTCCTTGCACACGCATAAACTCAAAGTGGATCATAGACCTCAAGGTAAAACCCCAAACTCTTAGGGCCATCAATGAGGGAATTGGGACCAACCTGAGAACGTTAGCGCAGGGAATACATAGGCTATCAGAAATAGGGAAGGACACAAATACAGATGAGTCACAAATTGACAAGTGGGATATACTGAAGATAGAAATCTGTGTACATCAAAGGAATTCACCAAGAGAGTAATAAGAGAGCCCATGGACTGGGAAATCATCTTTAGCAATGACACATCAGACAAATGTGTTATTACTAAAATCTATAGGACTCACTGAACCATTTATCTCTCCCCCCCTTCAGTTTATCCCACATGTGTCTATCGGTCAGGTTGGCACAATAAACCTTAACTATCTCAAACAGAAAGACAAGTGGTTGACTTTAACAAATAGAAATTTACACTCTCAAAGTTTAGGAGGCTAGAAATACAAGTTCAGAGTGCTGGCTTTAGGAAAAGAGCTTCTCTATTAGCTCAAGAGGTAGGACCTTGTTTCTTGCTACTGAGTGATTTTTATGTGGTATATCATCTTTCTTCCTCACTTCCCCA
>NW_022104341.1:17984237-17985822 GCF_000313985.2 Echinops telfairi
ATTATAATTCATAACAGTAGCAAAATTACAGTTATAAATTAGCAATGAAAATAATTTTATGGTTGGGGGTCACCACAACATGAGTAACTGTATTAAAGGGTTGTAGCATTAGGAAGGCTTAGATAATGAAGAACGGTGTTATAATTGAATTTTGTCTCCCCAAAATATGTATCGATTTGACTAGGTCATGATTCTCAGTATTATGTAAACATTTTACAATATGTGATCTGGTATAATTATCCTATGTTTTCTAAATCTAAATCCTCTATTATATTAATGAGATAGAATTAAAGGCAGATATATTCATGAGATAGGATACGATCTCCAGGATTAGGCTCTGCCTTGAGTTAATTTCTGCTAAGAAAGGAAAACCTGGAATAGAGTGTCTCTTTGGACCCAGAGTCCCCACACTGGAAACCTCCTAGGCCCAGGGGAAGATGGATGTCAAATCCATGGAAGTCTCAAAAGAACAATGGGTCTATGCTGTTGGAAGGAAGCAAAGATATTCCTTAAGAACTGACAGGAAGCCTTCCCCTAGAGCTGCTGCCATGAATCCAGACTTCTGGACTCCCAAGCTGTGAGAGAATAAATTTCTGTTTGCTAAAGTCAAATTAGATAAAGAAGACAAAATTTGTTACCAGGAGTGATATAATCTTATCATTTGATCTCCCTTTAGACCCATTCCAAAGCAGTTACAATTTCTTAAAAAATGAAGGGAAAAGATATGTGGATTACGTCTCTGGTGAGTCCCTTCTGACTATGGACCAGGGATGTGAATAGTCTTGGTAACATACAGAATGTATTAGAGGTGGATTGTTGCAGATGCAATTAAAATTTAACACTCCATCATTTGATCTTCCTTATGAGCAATTTAAGTTTGTTCCAGATTTTAATATTTTCTATTGACTTTTTAAAAATCTGTTTCACTTTGTTATTCTTGTTTATTAAAAAAAGATGTTTTCCTGTATATGAAATCCAAGACAGGCAAATTGATAGAAATGGTGATTGATTAATGGTTCCTTGGAGATAGGGGAGATTGGGAGGGGAATGGGGAGCTAATAGTATGAGTACAAGAATGAAGAAAGTGTTCTGAAATGGTCTGTGGTCATGTCTGTACAATTCTTCTTCATGTGATTGGACTACTGAATTGTGTAAAATGTGAATTATATACCAATAAAACTGTTGGGGCGGGGGGAGATATCTATCATGTGGAAGCAGTTTTGGAATTGAGTAATAAGCAAAGGCTGGAAGAGTGTTAGGGTTCCTAATAGTAAAGTCTAGATTGCCTTGAAGAGACTATTGGTGGAATTGTGATTATTAAAGGCATTTTGGGTGAAGGCTCATATGGGAGTGAGGAAGCTAGAGATGATACTGATAGCAAGAAGCGGTGGCCTAGAAATGGTGGCAACAGAATTAAGAGACATAAGCAAGATGGTGCAGGAACTGAATCATGGAGCAAAAGGGATGAATGCTTTCAGGCTGAGGTTAACAGGTAAAATGGGTTGTCTTCAGGTCTCCTCATGGGTTAAAGAGCTTTGTAACATTTGCCTGCGTGGGGCAGAGGGTGGGGTGGATTTTTGAGAGA
>NW_022104341.1:17986861-17993837 GCF_000313985.2 Echinops telfairi
AATTGAAGATTTTAAATAGATGTTTACAGCCTAAAATGTATCTAGCATGCAATCAAGATGCACTGATAATTATTGACCACTGGAATATGAAACCTGAAGCAAAGAAAAATATTTGGTAGTTGGACAATAAAGCTTAGGCGATAGAAACGATACTAGAGATTGCATGATAGATTTTTGTAACATTCACAACCTATTAATTACAAATACCATTTTCAGCAATGTGAATGCTGACTATAATGTGGGTCTTCCCAAGTGGAGTAAAAAGGAATCAAACTGACTGCATTGATCTAAATGAACAATGGAGAGCTCAAATTAGTTAGAGAAAGGGCATTGGCTGACTGTTACTCAGACCACTGGCAAGCTTAAGTTAAATCTGAATAGAACAGGCACACAAGCAAAAATATTATTTTGATTATCTGCTGCTTGAGTTTAGGGACCTTCTAAAGTATAGATTACATACTTTGAACACTAATGTTCTAGACCAGATGAGTTGTGTAATGACATCAAGTGAATCATACATGAAGAAAGTAAAATGTCTTTAAAATGACAAGAAAGAAAAGAGTAAAATGGGTGATAGAAGATACTCAGAAACTTGCCTTAAAAGTAGCTAAAATGGATGGAAGAAGCAATGAAGCAAAAGGGCTGAACAGAATATTTCAAAGAGCAGCTAAAATAGACAAAGTAGTCTGGCTTATGTTTTAATAAGATGGTTTGGAAAGAAAAGACAAAAAAAGCCAGAGGATTATAATGTATAATAATGTAGCTTTATAACACTTAAAAAGTAAAGTGTTATCATGAAATGTACAAAGACATGGAATTAGAAAACCAAAAGATATGAGGATGCTTTGCATTTCTCAAGCTGAAAGAAATGAAGAAAAACATTCAAGCCTCAAGTTGAAATATTGAAGGCTTCTTTGGGCAAAATATTGAATTACAGCATCAAACGATGATGAGAGGAATATACAGAGCCATTGTACTTAAAAAAAAGGGGGGCGGTGATTGATGTTGTGTCATTTCAGGAGATATTATATGATCAAGAACTGATGATATTGAAGGAAGAACTCCAAGCAGCACTGAAGGCATTGACTAAAAACAAGTTTCCAGAAAGTGAAGGAATATCAACTGAAATGTTTCAACAAATGGATGTAAAGCTGGAGGTGCTCATGTGTCTTGCCCAAGAACATGTCCAGAGAGTCCCTTGGCCAACTGAATGGAAGAGATCCATATTTGTTCTTATTCCAAAGAATGGTGATCCAACAATGCCATTCATATTACTCACAAATAACTTTATTCTTCTTGTGAACTCACTGCCATGAGTTCATTGCCACTCGGCAATTCTATAGGACAAGGCAGAACTGCCCCTGTGGGTTTCTGAGGCTGTAAATCTTTATGGGAATAAAAAACCTCATCTTTTTCATGCAGGAGGACTCGTGGGTTCAAAGTTCCAATCTTGTGGTTAATAGCTGAGTGCATAACCCAATACACCACCAGAGTTCCTAAATTTTGCTAAAGATATTTCAAAACACAATTGTAGCAACTCACCATCAGGGAACTGACAGAAATTCAAGCCATGTTCAGGAAAGAATGTGGATGAGTGATATCATTGATGACATCAGGTAGAGCTTGGCTGAAAGCATATATACCAGGCAGATGTTTACCTATGAATATGCAAAGTATATTATGACAGATTATGGATAATATCGCAAATAATTGGAATTCCAGAACACAGAATTGTACTCATGCAGATCCTTATGCATAATCAAGAGGTAGTTCTGTAAACAGAATGATGGGATTTTACATGGTTTCAAATCAGGACAGGTATGTGTGGTTTGCATCCTTTAACCATACTTCCTCAGTTGGTATGCTGAGCACATAATCCAAGGAACAGGAGTATATAAAATCGAACACTGCATACATGATTGGAGGAGGACTCTTTAGCTACCTGTGATCTGAAGATGACCCAAACTTGCTAGATGAAAGTAAAGAGGGTTGTTTTCAGTATCGCTTATACCTCACCACAAAGAAACACAAATCCTCACAAGTGAACCAATAAGCAGCATCCTGATAAATGGAGAAAATGTTAAAGTTGCCAATCATTTCTTTCAGCTTGGATCCATAATTAACACCCATCAAAGCAGCAGTCAAGAAATCAAAGATCTATTGTACAGGGAAAATATGCTGCACCAGACCTATTTTAAAGTGTTAAAGAGCAAATTGTCACACTAAGAACTAAGATGCACCTGACAAGCATTTTTTCTATTATCTCATATGCATTAAGAAGCTGGACAATGAATAAAGAAGGATGAAGAAGAAATGATGCAGTTGAGTTATGATGCTGTTAAAGAATATTAAATGAACCATGTACTCTTAGAAGAACAAACTAATTTGTATTGGAAGAAGTACAGCCAAAGTGCTCAGTGGCAAGACTTAGTCACAAGTACTTTGGAGATGTCCTCAGGCAGGACCGGTCCCTGGAGAAGGTCATCCTGTGTGGTAGTCAATGAACACAGAGCGGCTCCTTCCAGGAGATAGACTGAGAGTGGGCTCAAACATAGCAATGGTTTGTGAGGCTAGCACAGGACTGGGAATTGCTTTATTCTTTTGTACGTAGATTCACTATGAATTGGAAGCGATATAGGGACACCTAATAAAAACTTTATATACTCAAAACAGTTTATAATTGAGCAGAGGAAAATGTACAAACTTTCTCAGAATTTTGTAATTTTCCACCTTTCCAATATTATCTCTCATCTTTCCACTAAACACACTTTATACTATATATTTCAGAAACTTCTCCTCCCCTGTTTTTCACATTTTCAGCTCTTTGCAATGGAAATTTCCTGTCCTTGGAGTACCCTTTCCGCTCACAGTCACCTGGGAAACTCAAGCTTCAGGTGATAGGTTCGCAGCTAGTCTCTCCTCTTCTACCATAAGGGTACACATTCCAAGCCATGCTAGACATCTCACTGTAACTCCCATATAGTATTACTTTAGAAGTTTTAAGAACCCATTTAATGAGAATGCACATTTTTTTTTAATGTGGAAGGCTTCTAGATAGGTCACCACTGAATGGTATTTATTTTCCCGGTGACCTCATCACAGTCCAGGAGCCACACGCAGACTCAGCCTTGTGTGCTCAGAATTTTAACCTTTGTCAAGTCCCTGTTAATAAGAATGGCTGAACATATGGATGCTAACTCACACAAAGAAAGCTTTCAGAAGCCCTTGTGTCCATTTAAAATGAGAAACAACTGTGAATTAAACCTGAGTCTGATTTTTAAGTACATTTGCTCCCTGCAATCTATAGCAAAACCCAAATTATTAGAGGAAAGCATGGTGAGCATAACATCAGAATAAGGGGAGGTAGCTGCATAATTTTAATAGTTCCGGCATTAGACTCCAATAACAGGCCATGATGGTCTTAGCCATGGGAATGTGCCTCTCAGCAGACAAGACAATTCTATAAATCTGATAAAACGCTTTCTTCCAGGGATAGTGTTTGGACATCACTACCTACTTTTGCTCCAGTGAGTCTTCTTTTCTCTCTGTTTAAGTAATTGCTATACCTTCTATGACAGGCACTTTGAAACATTTTTAAATGTATTTAAGGCAGATGACAGGTTAAAGTTTTATTGGGCTGGAGACCAGGATATTTCTTTAAACTGGATTGTGGATCTGTGCACTGGTCCACCAGATGTCGATTTCTGAGAGCACTAGTGTACTTTTTGGATTTCAGGAGATGAGGAAACATGGGCATTGTAAAGGCTTGTTTGCTTTACATTTTCGACTTATGCCAAATCCTGTTATTATATAGGAAGCAGGGACTGTGATTTATTAATTTGGGTTTCCTAAAACCTAGTATCAAATTCTGGTGGACTTCCAGCCCACAAAGCTGAGTACTTTTGTGCAGGAGACTGTCTTGCAGAGTGAGGTGCCTCTGGGCACTTAGTTGGGGCTTGCTGACCATGGAAGTGGGGCTGATTGGCTTTGGGCTGATGCTTCTAGTGGAGTAGAATGCCCCTTTGGGTTTTATTTTCAGACCTGAAAGAACTTTGTGGCATGTTCTGATAAACAACTATCATGAGCATTTCAACTTCTTTAATAAACCCTTTAATCATGAATTTTATCTATGAGTTCTGTGTAGACATTGCAATGGATATTAGAACCCAGGGATCAAGTAGAGAATACAGTGAAAAAAATGCAATAGTATCGTTCAGGTACTTATGTCTTTGTTTTGAAAATAGTTTAACTTGCATGCTAGAATTCTAGAGCATGTCTGTCATTCACAAAGTTTCCTATGTCCTTTACTGAGCTTTTATTCTCATCAAAATAAACCTCTTCTGCAAGTACAATACAACAATAGTCTAGGAAGCATACAGAATGAAGTATTCTCAAACATTCACAGCTTAGTGGAATAATTAACTATGTAAATTAACAATTAAGCACCTAATGACTAAATGAAGTATGATAGGAGATGGAAAGAATGGCTTATAAGATTAAATGACTGTTTATTAAAACTTAGTGTACATTGAGGAGTTGCAGAAGCACAATCAGATAGTTGAAATATTTTGGGGATGGCAAGGAAAGGTAGAAGTGATACAGAAAAATATATAAAACTCTTTATTTCTAGACACTTATCTTTTCTCCTGTAGTGCTAGGACTTGTAATGCATATGTAGTTTTGAAGGAACAATTGCTTGCTAAATGTAACCAAACCAAACTCACTGCCATTGAGCCCACTCCAGCTCATGGTGACATTATAGGACAGAGTAGAACTGCTCTTGTGGGGTTCTGAGACTATAACTTTAGGGGAGTAGAAAGCTTCATCTTTCTCTTGCAGCTAAATGTGACACTATGACAATATTTCTAAGTATAACTGTCTGAATCCATAGAAGAATTATAAGATGGATTTTTCTTCTCCTTACCTTACACCTTAATAATGTTTATCTTTTTTAGGTAATGGACAGACCAATCTCATAACCTTGTACATTGCTAAATCTATGAATATTCCATATGCCTGAAACTGGCTGGAGAATGAAGCTGTTACCAAGTTTATATTGCTGCCATGCTACCGGACATTCCTCTTACTAAACATAATGATCCTACATCAAGTGTAAAGATCTGTGTAAAATTAATGAAGAATGAAGACAAGAGGAAGTTATTCCTGATGGAGTTGGAATCAATAGATTGTTAATGCTAAAAGGGGAAGCTAACATCTCACAGGAGAAGCCGAGAGTAAGAGAATACTATTACTTCTTAGCCATATTTGCACATGTTCACAGAACTGGGTACATAATTTATGGATCCCAGTATAAAAAGGAGCCCTGATGGTGTAGTGGATTATAAATTGTGCTGCTAATTGCAAAGTCAGCAGGTTGAATTCACTGAGGGAGAAAGGTGAAGTTTTCTACTTTCATAAAGATTCATGGCCTCAAAGACATTCCTGCACGGAGCTGCTGAGGCACAGAGAGGACTGTGGGGCCTACAAGACATGTACCCTCATGGGAGCATACTGTGACAAAGGACAATAATGGGGACACACGGCGGAGAATTAGTCTAGTCGGAACACCGCCCCCCCACAGTGGGGCGAAACAAGAAAGGAACAGAACAGAACAGCAAAGAAAAGACACAAAGCCCCTGAAGAGTCCCCCAAATAGACTTCAGGCTAGGGGGGGCAGCTCCCGGAATTCCCCCAGGAATGGGAAACAAGCTCAAGGAGAAAGCAGTGGGACCCACGGTCCTGGAGGGAATGGGGGGAGAAAGAGGTGGGGGAAGGGAGTGAGCAAACATGCCATAGACTGGAAACACTTAGGAATTAAAATCACCAACAACAAGAGAGATCCTGGGGGTGTTGGAGCAACAGCAATGTAGAGGAATTACTAAGAGGTGGAAGTACAGTGAGTGTGATGGTGGGGCAGGAGGAAGATGAAAGGAAAGAGAGGAATGAGCTACAGAGTAATGATATGGATAGAAGTATAAGCATAGGTGTGTACATATGTTAATACATCAATTAATAAAAATAGAGGTACTGGTCCAGGTACATATATTTATATGGCAGTACACTGAGGTTGTGGACAGACTTCGGGCCTCTGCTCATGCCCTCCCTCAATGCAAGAACATTTTGTTCTACCATCCTGGCATTCTGTGATGCTCACCCTTCTAGTACTGCCTTCCACTGTGGGCTAGACTGGAGCATGTGCACAGGTACAGATAAGACATAAGAGCTCACTACACACCGAATCCAGGAACAGGAATGGGAGTAGTGATACCAGGAGGGCAAGGGGAAGGTGGGGAGTGGAAGGGAGGAAGGGGGAACCAATCACAATGATGGACACATAACCACACACCCCTCTGCCCACCTGGGGGAAGAACAACAGAAACCAAGTGGTTTGCTTTTATTTTTAGAGCATAGCAATAGCAAATCAAAAGCTGTGAAACTGTTCCCCTGGAGGATGTTAGAAAATTCAGAGACAGATTTATCTCACCTTAATAAATAGAAAGGCTTGCAGAGTATTATGAGGGGTTTCCGAAAGTTCATGGAAAAATTCCATTATCTTTTCATTCTACTTTCTACAAACTTTTGAAGCCCTCTCATATTTTGTTGACTAATTAACTCCTGACTTCATCATTGTGTTTCCATCTAATATTTTTTCTCTTCCTGATAACAGCATATATTTTATCCCAAGCTATACTGAGTCTTGTAAACTTTCTAAAATATGACTTGAAGCAATGGAAAATGTAAAAAAGTAAATAATATTGAACTTATTGCCCACCAACATAGAAAATTATTTCTGGGTTAATTTTAATCTCTACAGCCAAAAGAAATGTCATTATAATTCCTCTAATTATTTGTTTGTTTGGAACATCTTTGTTTTTCTCAATTAGGTCTTCATTTTGCCAACCTTGGGGTTAATTAAATAGCAGGAGAGACAATAAAATTTGAAATCAATATATTTAATCTGTATTTGAAAATCTTC
>NW_022104341.1:17993937-17997143 GCF_000313985.2 Echinops telfairi
GAGTAAGAAATGGAGTAAGGCTTGCGTAAGAAATGGTTGTAGCCATTTTCAAATATAAAATCCTGTAATAAGAGACACATTAGTCCAATTTGCTTTTTCTTTGTTTGTGGAAAAGCATTTTATTTAAACTGAAAGACAAAGTACATGTATATTATTTTTTATATGTATTTTTTATCCAATATTTTAAATAGAATGTACTTAGCAGTGGAGATAGTCACTGACATGAATAAAGCAAAGTTACTCCCTGAAACCTGTTTCCTCATGCATAAAATGTGGCTAATAGTTGCACACATCACATAGAATTTTGGTCCAAGTGTTGTATGAGATGATTTAGAGAAAGCATGGGCCACATACAGGTAGTCGTAACAAATGTTTGCTGCTGTTGCTACTGCCACCACATATTTCACAGGCTTGTTGTGAACATTAAATACAATGCTTTATAAAATCTACTGCATCAGTCGAATATAAGGGACTACCGCAAAATTAAATGTTACTAGTGCTCAGTTATCATTTCAGCCAATTGAAAGCCTATATAAAATACATTTTATTTTGAAGCATATTAAGCATTTGTAAAACATTTGTGGACTTGTATGCAGGTCTTAAGATTTATCCCCATTAAATTTAATACTTTGCTCTTTGTTCCAGCTCAATATCTTTTTAAATTTTTATCTTGACATCCAACCTATTTCCTGTTTTGTGCATCTTGCTGATGTTTTAAACATATATTAAGCCACTGGCAATTCTGCTGATATATATGACTATTTACTTGCTTTTCATTACCACTAAGCAGTCATTTAATCAATTATCTTTGGGTGATGTATTTTTATCCACAAAAGAGTTTTTAAAATTTATGTTTTCAAAACCATAGAGGAAAAAACTGGCCTAAACCTTTTGTAAAGAGGAGATAATCTCCCACTGTGATAGCTACGAAGAGCTACTGTCTAGCTGATGCTGACTATTAAAATATCTGTATCAATAGATTGTATAGTCAGGATGACTTTGGTAGTAGCTGCATCCAGGTCTATTGCCTGTGTTTCCCGAGGAGGTTGGAATTAACTATGAACCCCCACACCCTACTAAACCCAAACCTTTTAGCTTTCACAAATTATGATATTAGGTGCCTTGTGTCAGGAATGGCGGTCTTCAAAGCTGCACCACCTTGGTTGTTGTTGTGTAGACCCCTCAGTCATGACAACACTCACACATTGGAGCAAAATGCTGCCTGGTCTTGTGTCATTGGTCTTGTGATGGTTTATGGATCACAGGGTAGGTAAGGTAATTCAGGAAATGAGACCTAGCCTGTTCTTTTACAAAATGGTTTATATAAACTTGTATCTCTTGAGCACCAAATTTGTCCTATTCAAACTAACTGCTTTCATGAGAGCCCTTAACTGTTAATACAGATTTCCCACTACTCCCACATATTCATATTTCAGTCATCTCCAAATTGTTGCTGTTTCTCTTCTACTTGTCTACTCTGTGAAGCTGACTATTCTAAATTATAGTGACCTCTTTCTACTCAAATTAGAATTGTGACTATAATTAGTATGATTTGGTTAGGACTTACATACATTATAATTGATCTGGAAACCTACTGACATTGTTGTATTCTGTCCTACAATTTCCTTACTATAGGTAGGAATAAACTGAACAGCATACAACAAGAATAATGAAGTTGATATTTTTCCATGTGATTGTTTACTATTTTTATTTCTTCTTTGGGTGAAAGGTCTATCCAAGTCCTGTCCATATTTTGACTGTTGTTGTTGAATTGCAGCTTTTAAAATATATTCTGAATATTCAATATTTATCAGACATATGGCTCCTCCCATTTTTCTCTCCCATTCTGTAGTTTGTCTTTTCATTTTACTGATAGAGCCTTTTGAAATGCAGTCAGGTTTCTATACTTCACCAATGAGCATTCTGAAAAATACACTGAGTAAATAACTTCATTTTCAATAACAACTAAAAGAATAAAACGTTTAGAAAAAAAATTAAACAAGGAAGTGAAACACTTGCACTGGAAACTTCACTATACAACATTACTGAAAGAAATTAAAGAATACTTAAATAAATGGAAGCCATTTATGTTTATAGATTGAAATATTTCATATCATTAAGGTATCAATATTCCCCCAAACAGTCTATAAGTTAAAAACAATGCCCATTAATATTCTAACAGCATTTTTGTCAAATGGAAAAGTGAATCTTCAAATTTATATGGAACTGCAAGAGGATCTAAATAGTCAAAGCAACCTTGAAAAAGAAAAAAAATGGGAGGATTCACACTTCTCAACCTAAAAAACAAACTATAAAATTCTAATTACTATGGTAATTAGAAGTGGCTGATGATTGTCTAATGATAGGCACATAAATACATGGAATATAATTCAGAGTCCAGAAATAAACCCATGCACTTACTGATTTTTTGATTAAGTCTTTTGGATGGGGGAAAGAATAGTCTCTTTAAAAATGATGCTGGGACAATTGTATTTGCACATGCAAACAAAAGAAGCTGGGCCCACACCTCATAGGATACATGAAAATTAATTAAAAATAGATCAAAGACCCAGGACCTTTATCTAAGAATCATAAAATTTTTAGAAAAGAAAATATGGGCAAAACTTTGGAACCTAGTTGTTGCATGTAGTTTTGTCTTGATTTTTGAAAGAACTCCCCATTAATCCAACACTTAATTGACTTTCTATTTATTTTACTTTATTAAAAACTGAAACTGCCATTTATATAGGCATTTTTAATTAAAAACATTTTGTTTAAAATTTTAGGAATGTTATCAAATACTTTCCTATATAGTCAAACATCTATCTAAAAATAATCTAGCCTTTTCTTGGGGATTTAGGATCATAAAAAATTTGTTTTCTCCTGTACTTAAGACTATTGTCAAAGTTGACTTCTTGGGGCATGATTATTTAAATAGACATCCTACATCTTAACCATCTGCTTCAAATGAGATTTAATTACCATTAATTATTCTAGTTCTTATTGAGAACTGTATTTCAGGATTATTTTGATTGTGGGAAACATCACTGCAGACATGGTCTTTATTTTCCTAGTACTTAAAATATAGAATGTTGATACTAAACAAAATTACATAAATGAAAATATAAACGTAATACAAAAAATGAAAATTACAGGAACAATGTCATCAGGGAGTGTAACAAGGATAACTAACCGGTTTACTTTTT
>NW_022104341.1:18001682-18003325 GCF_000313985.2 Echinops telfairi
AGCTAAATTGTGGACAGTTAAGTGTCGCAAGGCACAGAGATTTGTTTAGTTTAGTTTTCACATCTGTAACTATTACTGAAGGACTTTGGGTCCTTAGGTAATGGTCAGTGGTGGACAATTAATGAACCCCCCCCCCAAAAAAAAGGCAGTTCAAACCCAACCACTTGCTCTACGAAGAACAAGTTGGTTCCGATTCTATAAAAAGTACAGACAATTCTATGCAGCAGGTCTACTCTCTAACATGTGGGATTGTTGGAAGTCAGGCCTACTTAGTGGGAGTTCACAATAATAACAATGGTCATTACTGCCATATGAAGTTCGGTTTATTTATTTTCAAGTTTCTAAGGTTATCCTTTAGAGTTGTTGTTGTTGTTAGGTGCCATCCAGTCAGTTCAGTCCCATAGTGACTCTACACACAATAGAGCACAACACCGCCCTGTCTTGCATTATCTTCTCAATCATTCCCTCCTTTGAACCCATTGTTGCAGCCACAGTGTACATCCATCTCCTTGAGGGCCTTCCTCGCCTTCACGGTGCCCTCTACTGTACAAAGCAGGATGTCTTTCTCCAGGGACTGGTTTCTCCTGACAGTATGTCCAAAATAGATAAGATGAAGTCTTGTCATTCTTGCCTCTAAGGAGTAGATTGTACATACCTCTTCCAAGACAAATTTGTCTGTCATTTTAGCAGTCCATGGTACTTTCAATATTCTTTTATATTCTTTTCCAGCACACCAATTCAAATACACCAACTATTTTTTGGTCATTTTAATTAAATGTTCAACTTTTATATGTATTTGAGGCAATTGAAAATACCATGTCAGTGGCCCCTTAGTTCTCAAAGTAATATCCTTGCTTTTCAATACTTTAAGGATGTCGTGTGCAGCATATTTACATTATGCAACTCGTCTTTTGATCTTTGGACAGCAGCCTCAATGAGCATCGATTTTGGATCCAAACATGACAAAATCATTAACAACTTCAACCTTCTCATCATTTATCATAATTTTACCTATTGGTCTAGTTGTGAGGATTTCTGTTTTCTTTACATTGAATTGTGATCCATACTGAAGGTTGCAATCCTTGATCTTCATCAGCAAGTGCTTCAAGTCCTCCTCACTTTCAGCAAGCAAGGTTTATGTCATCTGCATCTCAAGTTGTTAATAAGCTTACCTCCAATCCTGATGTAACTCTGACACAACCCTGCACTATTCCCTTGTTTATTCACACAACCATCTCTTGATCCATGTGCATAAGCACAATGAAGTGTTCTGGAATTTCCATTCTTCTGGAGGTTATCCATAGCTTGTTACAATGTACATAATCAAATGCCTTAGCATAGTCAATAAAATACAAGTACATATCTTTCAGGCATACTCTGATTTCAACCATGTTCTATCTGACATCAGCAATGATATGTTTTGTTCTACTTCTTCTTCTGAATGTAGCCT
This sequence comes from Echinops telfairi, assembly GCF_000313985.2. Lineage (NCBI taxonomy): Eukaryota > Metazoa > Chordata > Mammalia > Afrosoricida > Tenrecidae > Echinops > Echinops telfairi. The sequence goes on from NW_022104341.1 coordinate 18,003,133, forward strand.
AAATCTCTGGTAGCTCCAGATCAATTACTGGAAACATTGTTGGATGATCTTCAGTAAAATTTTATGTGCATGTAATATCAATGATATTGTTCTATAATCTGAGCATTCTCTTGGATCACCTTTTGTTAGAGTGGGTACAAATATGGATCTCTTCCAGTCACTTAGCCAAATAGCTATCTTCCAAATTACTTGG
>NW_022104341.1:18004365-18013931 GCF_000313985.2 Echinops telfairi
ATGTTCTTCCAGTCTTATGGCACTTTGGTCTGAGAAGATGGTGTAAGTGATCTCTAAGTGTTTGCATTTGTTAAGACTACCATTATGTCCCAGCATGTGCTCTCTTTTAGAACGTGCTATGGGCATTGGAGAAGAATATGTATTTGTTTGCTATTGGCTGAAGAACTCCATAAATAGCTACAAGATTGTGCTGTTTGATTGTGTTGTTCAGCTAGCTCTGCAGTTCCTTTATTGAACTTCTTAGTGTTGATATATCTTTCCTTGGGAGTAGTGTATTGATGCCCCTACTATTATTTTCGATCTTGGTGATTTTTCTTTTCATCTCTTTGAGGATTTGGTTGATATATTTTGAGAGTCTTTTTTGTGTGTGTGCATATATATTTATTATGGTTTTTGTGTTCTTGGTCTACTGATCCTATGATCATTATGTAGTTTCCATTTTTGTCTCATGCTGTTTATTTTGAAGACTGTTTTGTTGGAGATTAATATTGTCATTTCTGTCTTTTTGTGGCTTGGTAAATCTTTACCAACCTCTGATTCTCATTATGCTTTCGTTTGTGAATTTGAGGTGTGTCTCTTAAATGCAACAGATCAATGAATCTTGTTTCCTAATCCAGTCTGCTATTCTTTGTCTTTTGATTGTTGTATTTAGTCCATTGACATTTAATGCTATTAATTCTAAATATGGGTTAGTTGCTGTCATATTGTATTATTTGTGTTTGGCATTTTTGTTCTTTTTGGAGGGCACAGTGGGGGAAGTTTATCGGTGTATTCATTTCTTGTCTAGATCTGTGTTTTTGGGGTACTGTTTTTAGTGTGTTGACTTCTGTGTGCTGTTACCCACTATAGTGGTCTCATGTTTCTGTGCTGCAATTGCTGATTTTCTGACCATAGAGATCTGGTTAATATTTTTTGTAATGCTGGTTTTGTTTTCTTACGAATTCTCTAAATAGTTCCTCCTTTGAGTATACATTTATTTCTCTTTCATATTTGATGGATAGCTCTGCTGCATACAGGATTCTTGTTTGGCAGTATTTTTCTTTTAAAATATTGTATATGTTGCTCCATTTTCATTGATCCTGCATGGTTTCTGTGACTAAGTCTGAGCTTATTCTTATTTGTTTATATTTGGAGATGAGTGTTTTATTATCTCTAGCTGCTCTCAAGAATCTCTTTTTTCTTGAAGCTGGGTCTTTTGACCTCATTATATCTTGATTTTTTTTTGTTTTTTAATTCCCTGGGGTCTAACCTATTTGGTGTTCTCTCTACTTCCTGGATGGTTATCAACTCTTCCTTTGTGATATTTGCGAAATTCTCTTCCATGAATTCTCTTACTATTTTATCTGTAGACTTGCTTCTTTCTTCTTGTTTCAATATTCCGATAAGACATATATTATTTCTTTTCTTGGTGCCCTACATCATCTTAAGGTTTTTATTTTTTTCCCCAGATTTTTGCTTTTTTGTTTGATTGTTTCTCTGGTTTGCTGAAGTCTGCCTGGTTGTCTTCTTGAGGTCACTGATTCAATTTTCCTTTTCTTCCATTCTATTGCTCATTTCTTTACCATGTTCCTATTTCTATTATTGCATTGTTTAGCTTCTTGGTTTCTTTTGTGTTGTGAAGTTTTTAGTATCTCAATTAATACCTTTATTTCAGGATTGATACCCAGATCTCTTGTATGGTCTAAATATCATTCTCCTGTGTTCTGTTTCTGTTAGTTCCAGGGGTTCTTTTTCTGTGCATTCCATTGGGTTTGGATAATCTTCAGTTGTTGACTTTTGTTTCTTAATCTTAGTCAAATATCGGCTACTACTTTTGGCCAATATTTGTGCAGCATAGTGGTACAACTGTTGATGGTGTGTAGGGTTCTGGGTTGTCTGTGGGGTGGGTGGGAGTTATCTCTTCTTTTGATTAGAGAAGAAAGGTCAGAGAAGGGCTGGAAATTGTATTCTGTTGAAACAGCTGGGTGTGTAGCACAAATAGGGGATAGGAGTACTAGAGTGGGGTTTAATTGATTGTATTATTAATAAGTGGTACTCTGGTTAAATATAATAAATTGTTTTAAAAGTTGGAAGAGGGTATTTTAAGAGGGGTGCTACTACTTGTTTATGTCAAATTGTGTTTCACTGAATTAAGGTGGCAAGGTCTTGAGGCAATGGTGAGTGGGGTAGGAAGCAAGTATATATCTAGCAACATACCACTTATCACCGCACTATATAACATAAATAGAGCACAGCAGACTGATGTTATCATGTTTATAACAAAGGGCCCTTAGTTTGGTGGCACTCCACTTCCCTGCTCTCAGAGAGCTGACCTGTCAATGTAGGAACTACACCTCTACAGGGAGGGTCACACAGGAAAAGTGGAGAGGTGTGGTGGTTCAGTCCTGCCACTTGATCTGCCCTCCATGCAGAGAAAGCAGGAGTTAAATAGACAGTAGGAATGGAGGCTCAAGGAAAGGGGGACTTCTAATCAAAGGGTGTTCAGAAGGAGGTAAGTCATTTCACCAGCAGGTCATCACGTCAAGGGATTAGGGGCCTCTGAGACTCTCTGGTACCCTGAATTCTGAGTTCTGGTGTGTGTGTGTGTGTGTGTGTGTGTGTGTGTTTGGGTGGGGTGGGGTGAGGGGAGGATGGGAGGGGAATTTTGTGTTTTTATACAAAAATAAGAAAAACAAATCTTGTAGCATCCAGAATTCAGGCCAAGGTCTAAGTCCCACCTGATAGATTCTGGCTGACATTGGCCGAGTTTAATAAGAGGTTCTATCTAGAGTTTAATAAGAGGTTCTATGTAGAGGCCATGTTTACCCCCTCTGAATGATGTTCTTGACATTCTCCCACAGCTCATCAGGTCTTCTGTCATTAGTGTCCAATGTGTCAAATCTGTTTTTGTGATATTTTCAAACTTCAGGTGGGATAGATAAACTCAAGGTCATATTTTGCTCTTGTGGACTTTTAAAAAATTTTCTTAAGCGTTATCCTGGACTTATATATGAACAATTGATGGTCTGTTACACAGTGAACCCCTAGCCTGGTTTTGGCTCTTAATATTGAGCATCTCTATCTTCTGTTCCCACAGATACAGTCAATTTGATTTCTGTTTGTTCCATCTGGAGAAGTCCATGTGTATAGTCATTTTCTGTGCTGTTGGAAAAAGGTGTTTGCTATGAACAAATCATTGGTTTTGCAAAATTTTATTATGAATTCTCCAAGTTTATTTCTATCACCAAGTCCACGTTTTCCAACTACTGTTCTTCCTCTTTTTTCCAATTTTTGAATTCCATAGCTAATAATTATCAATACATTTTTATTGCATGTTTGATCAATTTCTGACTGAAGATGGTAGAAGAATTATTCAGTTTGTTCATCAGTAGCTTTTGTGGTTGGTGGATAAATTTGAATAATAATTGTATTTATTGGATTTCCTTGAAGGCAGATAGATATAATCCTATCACAGGTAGCACTGTATTTCAAGATTTATTTTGAAATGTCCTTTTTGACAATGAATGCAACACCATCCTTTTTGATTGTGTTCCTCTCAGCATTTTCTATTCAAAATGGTCAATCCCAATTCTTGTTTCCTTGTGGAGGATATTTCTAAGGTATTTTTCTGCCCACCCACATTTGTTCCTGCTCAATGAGTTTGGGAATGACCTGCACATCTTGGTTGAGCTTAGGATTTTCTGGGTTCTGCCTGGGTACAGAAAAGGTAAGTTTTCAGTGTCTCTCTGCTACACTGTAAACTAGTGATGCATGGGTGTGCAGCTGTCCTGTTGCACACCACAGCTACCAGGCTGGCAAGAAAGTCTTAATGAGATCTAAACCTTTGCCCTTCTCATTGGAAAGGCTGATGCTTTTAACCCCAATTATTTGATGGTTGTGCTATTTATCATTAGATTTATATTCAGGTGGAAAATAGGGAAGTTAGTGATATGCATTTACACGTTTAATAATTCTGCCACATATGTGTAGAATGCCAATATATCTACCTGTTTTATTCAGTCTAAGGTAAAGAGTTAATGTAATGGCTATAGTTATAACTGTTTGTAACATGGTCTGTGATCGGGTCTTTATTTTTCTTTTCTCTTATCTCACAACGATATTAAATAAGTCAGTATTATCATAAAAACTGAAAGCTGTGTCAGAAATGTGATTTTGATTTTGATTTATTTGCTTGTTTTGTTTTTAAAGATATAACCCAATTGATCCCAGGTTTTTAAAACAAGGAAACAGAAATTTCCATTATTATTGTGCATGTTTCTGTCATATAATTGAAATGAGTGTCTGTTTGGGATTGGATATACAACCTAAGATTGACATCTCAGCTTTCATATTAGCACTTCGTGCAGCCAACAGTCCATTTCAGTTAATCTGTAAAACAGACACACCAAATGACCGACTGTACATTACCTCCCTTACTTTAATTTTCCTCCTGCACAGCAAATTTCAAATTGTCTTCAAAGAAACGCCTCTGAAGGTGATGCAAGCAAAATTCAGTTGCTTCTGAGCATGTAATATTCAGATGATTTAACATTTAACTACAGGAAAATATAGCAGCTGATTAGACAATTACTGTCTTACAGAGAAAACAATCAGCAAGGATTTAGAATTTCAAAGGAAAATTTTAGGCTTTCAATTTTTTCCTATAATTTATCTTTTCTCCAGTAATTGTTTTCTTCTCTTTCATAATGGAAAATGATTGATTATCACTTTTATGCTTCTTCACTGCCATATTATTTGTTGATTTAAGATGTTATATTGCTCTTCACTGACTAATATGTTTCCCGGTACTCAGAACAGAGTTAGGGAGCAAAGTAACTATTAAATATTGAAAATGTTAAATGAGTATTACTTTTACTTTGTCAATTCTGAGAGGACTCCATTCTGATATAACAGAATTTTGTTCCTGAGCAACCTTGAAAGATGAAGAATAGTAGTGGTAAAATAATTGCTTGGCAGGAAGGAGGATAATTAAAACATCATTTTTTATGTAGGTATTTCAATGATACAGACAAGTGAAAAGTATGGATTTTTAGTCTAAAAGTGAAATAATCAATGAAAGCAAAAAAATTAGGAAAAATTTGAGTTTGCTTTCTTTCTTACAAAGAGGATGAAAATCAATGAGTTTCTAAGCTGCCATTATCCTAATTAATTTTATAAAGACTAGATTAAAATGAAATGTTTTAAAATGCATTAAATCAGATCTAATTATAGTGTTCACAACTGCCAATGGTTTTTAAATTGTAAGTAATGATAAAAGATCAAGGAGCTATTTGCCACATGCATAACACCTTTTGTCTCAGCTGCAACATTAGTTCTCGATATCAGGCCTTGTCTAATTAAAAGCAATTCAATGAAGACTATTGGATAGACCATGAACTGCTGAACAAATTTGTCTTGAAGGAGCAATAGCCAAAGTGCTCCTTAAAAGTAAAGGTGGGAGACTTCAACTTGTTTACTCTGGATATGTTAACAGGACATCAAGCTTGGGAAATTGGGAAAAGGAGGTATGAACTCAGTAAGATAGCTTGACATAGTGTCTGTAACAATGGAGTCAAGCAGAGCATGGACTGTGAGAATGGCACAGGACAGGGTAACATTTTTTTTTCACTTGACAACATCTACCAACAACCATGAGAATCACAGTGGCATACTGATAAAGCCCAGATGAATTAGGACACATGTTAGGTATATATACTCCTCCACTTAACCTCTGTCTTCCCTAAGAAGTTGATTGTACTCATTTGACACACAGGAAATGGAACCTTTAGAAATTATCCTAGTGCTTAGGAAATGAAGCACAATAGGAGGATTCAATGAAGGTTAATCAAATTCTTAAATGCATGTTCTTTCTCTTGTATCACTCTGTCTTTCTAAAATAAATAACTAATTCTCCTGCTACAATAAACAGACACACTTGCCTCCAACCTCCTCCATACAGAAAACCACCACAACCAAATAACTCAGCACATTTGGAAGCAGAAACAAATGAAGAGAAATGGATAATTCATGCAAGCACTTTATATACCGCACTGCCTAGTCAGCATCCCTTAAGGAGTTGTTAATTTGATGTAAATGTAAAAACTGCCTGCTTTGAAAACCTTCTACTTCCCTATTGTAGTCCCCAGCTGTCAGCATATGGCAGTATTTCTTGAGCTGGAAAAAACAGCTAGTTTTCTGCAGGACGTGAATCCAAGGGAAGGTATTTATCCCTAAACAGTCATTTCCTCTTTAACAGGAACTGATTTGGAATTCTGCTTTGTTGTGATGCTACAGGTGTTCTAGATTTTGACTACAGTTTCTACCAAGTGTGGGTCTGATGGGCTCTCGGTGCTACCCACCAGGGTGAATGTTTGACAGGTTGAGTAGACCTAATTCATCAGGAGATGGCTTTGCAGTTGAAAAGATAGGAAGCACAAAAGCTTGTTGACTAGCCTTGCTTGATTTCCAATTTTCTTCTGTGCTTCCTGCCATGAACCTCAGAAATGCACTGATTCACTGGAGAGCTGAATGCCAGCATCTACCGAGTATTCAGTTACAGCTTGCTGCTTCTTCAGTTGACAAGATTCACATATGAAACAGTCTACTCTGTTAAAACTGTTTAGTCTAAAATTACTATTTCTTTTGTCATTATGCTAACAACGATTTCACTGGTTTATTTTTTTCTCCTATATTTTCTCCCGGCGGTGCTACTGCCAATTTTATTGTAGCCATCTTCTACATTGCTGACAGACTGTTCTATCTACAGTGAAATGATATTATCTCCATGTTTAAAATCTGGGAAAACTAAACTCATCCTTCCATACTCAAGTCATGCTTCGTTCCCCACAAGGACATGATTGCTTTGGTAAAGCTGAACCTTGCATGTACCTTTTGTGCTACATCTAACACATGGTATTGCAATTCTTTATTTAGTGTCTCTTTTACTTGTTATTTGAGTTTAGGGACTGTGTCTTAATCATCACTTTAGTATTAGAATCTGGTGTACAGATTTCTTTTTGTATGCAAAGAAACCGTTAGGTGAAATGTTAGTAAAAATATTAAATGAATGAAAGAGCATATGAAAACTCAGTGGACGACAAAATGGAGAGAAAAGTAGCTTATTTTACTAAGCCTCTAGCATATGATAAGCATTTTAATGACCATAGCTAGGATTTGCTTTAAAAGGCCTATTTACCTCTTATACAGAGGCTACCTATGTAGACAATTTCAGGTGTTAGTGTGAATTCATGAATTATCTTAGGGTTCTCAGCCTACAAGTATGTAACGAATGCTCTATGAGGATAATTGATAGTTCAATGATAGAATTCTTGCCTTCCATGGGTAGAGCTTTGCTCAATTCTTGGCCAATTCACCTATGAGCAGCTACTACCTGCCTGTATTTGGAGGAACGGGTGTTGTTGTGATGTTTAACAGGTTTCAGCAGAGTTTTCAGGCTAAGACAGATGAAGAAGAAATACCTCTTGTTGCACTTCCAAGTAGCAGACAATAAAAATCTGATGAATCACAATATTAGATCAACAACTAATAATGGGGATTGCACAGCATTAGGAAATAATTTGGCCCCATGTGCATGGGACTGTCATGTTATTTATTTCTTTGGGGTATATACCAAGTGAAGAGATAGCTGGGCCCAGTGGAATTTCTATCCACATATGTTGAAGGAACCACTATACTGTTTTATGTACTGATTGTACAATTCTGCAATCCCACCAGCAGTATAGTTCCAACCTTTCTACCTCCTCTCAAGAATTTATTGTCTGCCTTAAATTATTTTTCTATCATTGCCAGTATGAGGTGATATCTCATTAATGTTCTAATTTGCACATCTCTTATATAGCTAGTGATTGTACTTCTACCTATGGTAGTTGGCCAACTAGATGTACTCTTTTGTAAATTTCTTATCACAATGCTGCAGTTTTCTATAGATCTTTAAGATGAGTCCCTTATCTGGTGTGTCATCGCCAGAATTTTTTCCCAATTTGTGGGTTCTCTTTTTACTCTTCTTTAAATGGAATCTTTTGATGTACATAAATGTGTTTTTAGGAGGGCCTCATCTTCTATTTAGTCCTTTGTAGTGTAGGCGTTCTTCATCATGTTTAATAGTGTGTTTAAAGCTTTATTAGACTCCTTGGTTTGTCTATAGAGAACGCATTTCATTTCAACTAGTGAATAATTGTTTACAGAAAATAATGCCTTGTTTCAAAAATATGGAAAAATCATTATTTTCTACGTTTTATCCCTGGACATCATGACTCATTTATTTATTTCCTTAGAGTTGAAGATCCTAGGGCCCACAAGCTGTTTGCCATACCTTCGATGTGTCAATTTAACACATGATGAAGTCCATGGCTTACAGATCGCTCCTATGCACAGCCTTCTAAAGAACATTTTGTTTAGGTTGCATGTCTTTTTCTGCTCTGTCTTCTCCATTGCTTTATGATATAACTCCTTAATGTCCATATAAATTTCCTGTTGGAAATATTAAACTTAGTTGGTTCTAAAAAATAACCTTTGTTCTAAAACCTCCTGAAAGCATGAGGGGCTCTAGCATAAGGTGGACTATGTTCTCTGAATTATTATTATGTACAACAGAACAAACACTGCCCAGGCCTGCACTGTCCTCCCAGTTGTTGCTGTGTGATCCCACTGTTGCAATGTCATCAAAGGTTTCCTTCATCTTCAGTGCCCTTCTACTTTACCAGGCACGATGTCCTCTCCTGATAACATGCCCAGCGTATGGGACAGGAAGTCGCACTAAGAAGCATTCTGGTTGTAATTCTTCCAAGACAGATTTGTTTGTTATTCTGGAAGTCTATGGTACTTTCAATCTTTTTCGCAATGCTATGATTGACATGCATCCTTTTTTTCTTGGGTCTTCCTTAATTAACGTCCAACTTTCACACTTCTATGAAGCAATTAAATTTAAACATTTTAAAGAAGTCTTGTACAGCAGATTTTCCCAAATGCAATGTGTAATTTGATTTTTTGACTGTTTCCACGGTTTTGACTGTAGAACCAAGTAAATGAAATTATTGACAATGTCTGTCTTCTCTGGGTTTATTATTGTAGGATTATAAAGAGACTTTTCCCCCAGTTTTATCTCCCCCAAAGATATGACAAACATTAGAGGTTATTTGCCAGCATATGGTGGGAGATCCGATGCTTAGAGACATCCTCCCGGAAGGCAGTCGGTTGCCAGATTACTGTCTGGGCCCACCTCAGGTAGGGCCCACTCTCTGCTATTAAGGACAATGGGCTACTTCTCCCTAAAGGCTTGAGGCCATGGTCTGGTCCCTGTAGGTGGGGTTTGTACCCTACTAATAGTGGTTTCCATGGAGATCCAGAAAATAGGTCAGACCTGCTCAGTGACATCCAAAGTTAGGCTGCCATCCTGAATCTAGGATCCACCCATCTTGTCACATGTATACCCCAATCCTTTCTCTTCCTATTGCGGGTATATCCTGATTGTCTCCCTCTCATTTCTGTATAGCCTATAGTGCAACTCCTTCCTGTGATGTATGTCTTTACCTGTAATTAGTGGGCTTGCTCACCCCTAAAGATATATA
>NW_022104341.1:18014373-18015199 GCF_000313985.2 Echinops telfairi
TCCACATGGACCACTAAGCGGGGCTGAGGTGAGCATGCTACCATGAAATGTGTCTGACTCCATTATTTCAATCTCTCTTTTATCTCTCATGCTCTGTATGACTTTATTATAGTCTTTATATTCTCAACCATACAATTGTGCCTATCAAGCCCGCGATTAGTTGTGGGGGGCTGGGCTTTCCCACACATATTATGCTATTGCTTATTAGTTCAGCAGTGAGGATTTTTGTTTACTTTGTGTTGAGCTATAATCCATTCTGAAGTCTGTAGTCTTTGATCTTCATTAGTAAATTCTCCAAGTCCTCTTCATTTTTAGCAAGCAAAGCTGTTGAAACCCTGATGCTGCATTCTTCTACATATTGTTCATTATATGTATGTATATTGCACAGGCTAACATAGGATAATTAAAATGCATAGATATTAATTTTTAAGACTCAAGTTGCAAATGATGCTGCTCATTTAGATTTATATGATATATCATGTTAAAGAAACTGTGACAAATAACCTTTAGTGTAACGTTGTATGTTTTCCTGGCTAAAAGTTAGATAGCACTTACTGTGCTGTAACCATAGGTGTCAGAGACTAGTATTTATTTTCGTGTCCTTGGTTTTGTTTTTCCTAGTATCTTTGCTTACCCCTAGGGAGTCCTTCTCCAAGAGTGCTTGCTTGAGCTTTCCAGTTCTTTATGTTGTAATACCCTGTTATTATGTCTGAATCCTATTTCTAGGATGGCAAGATGTGGGAGAAGGGAAGCACTTAAAAATATACTTTTATTGGGGGCTTTTACGTCTCTTATCACAATCCATAAATTCCTCCAGCGTGACAAG
>NW_022104341.1:18015299-18016429 GCF_000313985.2 Echinops telfairi
TCATTTTCAAAGCATTCTCTTCCCACTTGAACCCCTGATATCAGCCCCCCATTTCTTTCCCCTTCCTCCCCCGCCCGCCCTACCTCACGAACTCTTGAGAAGTAATAGATTACTTTTCCATATCTTACATCGTCCTCCGTAGTCCCTCACCCACTTTTCTGTTATTTGTCCCCCTGGGAGGGGGTTCTAGATTGATGCTTGTGATTAATTCCCCCTTTCTCCTCCCACCTTCCCCCAATCCTCCTGGTATCTCTAATCTCCTTGTTGGCCCTGAGGGGTTTATCTTTCCTGGATTCCCTGTGCTGTGAGTTCTTATCTGTAGCAATATGCATGCTCTGGTCTAATCCAATTTGTAAGGTAGAATTGAAGTCATGATAGTGGGGGGAAGGAAGCACCAAAGAGCTAGATGAAAGTTGTGTGTTTCATCGGTGCTATACTGCACCCTGACTGGCTCATCTCTCCCCTGTGACCCCTCTGTGAGGGGAAGTCCAATTGTCTACAGATGGGCATTGGGTCTCCACTCCACGTCCCCTCCCCCCATTCACCTTGGGTATGGCTTTATTCTGGGTCTTAGATGCCTGATACCTGATCCCATCAACACCTCATGATTATGCAGGCTGGTGTGCTTTCTCCATGTGGGCTTTGTTGCTTCTGGGCTAGATGGTGGCATTTTTATCTTCAAGCCTTGAAGACCCCAGATGCTATATCTTTTCATAGCCAGGCACCATCAGCTTTCTTCACCACATTTGCTTAAGCATCCATTTTGTCTTCAGAAATCGTGTAGGGAAGGTGAGCATCACAGATTGTTACAACAAAGTGTTCTTGTGTTAAGGGAGTACTTGAGTTGAGGCCCAATGTCCATACAGATATGAGTACATAGTTCTATTCCCCTCTCATTATAGATATATTTACCTATGTACATGCCTGTATTTAGGCCTCTATAAAGGTCCTTTGCCTCCTGGTTCTTTCCTCTATTTCCTTTTGACTTCCCTCTTGTCCCATTCGGGTTTAGTAATTTCTTGCTGCTACATTGACCTTGATTGATCCCCACCAGGCGTCTGACAACTTTCCTTCCATTGATTTTATTTCATTTGTTGTTCCCTTGTCCCTGGGTTAGGTCCCACTCTGTC
>NW_022104341.1:18017357-18031678 GCF_000313985.2 Echinops telfairi
GCCTTTGTCTGATGTGTCATTGCTAAAGATGTTTTCCCAGTCCGTGGACTCTCTTCTTACTCTCTTGGTGAATTCTTTTGATGTACACAGGTGACTTATCTTCAATATGTCTCACTTGTCAATTTGTGACTCCTCTGTATTTGTATCCTTCCCTATTTCCGATAGCCTATGTATTCCTGTGCCAAGATTGCCAGGTTTGTCCTAATTACCTCATTAATGGCCCTAATTGTTCGGGGTTTTATCTAAAGGTCTGTGATCCACCTTGAGTTTATTCTTGTGCATGGAGTGAGGTAAGGGTCTTGCTTCATGTTCTGCAGGTAGATATCCAGTTTTTCCACCACCACTTATTGAAGAGGGCATCCGCTTCCCATGTGATATTTTGGGAACCCTGATCAAAAATCAGTTGCCTGTATGCTGATGTTTTTATTTCTGGATCTTCAGTTCTTTTCCATTGGTCTGAATATCTGTCATTATACCAGTACCACACTCTTGTGGCCACTGTGGCAATATAATGTGTGCTAAAGTCAGGTAGAGCAAGCCCTCCTACCTTGTAAGGGAAGTACTTTTTAATCCCACGATACAGTCTTAGTCTCTTAGTGAGCTTGTGCCCCTGGAAGATGATTTCAAAAGTACTTCTATGAGAAATGTCTTTTCTCCTGTTAGGTGAATAGCAAGGCTAGAGGAGGCTGAAGCAGAACATTTCCTTTTCTAGAGTTTGATTACTGAACCCCATATTGATTAGATTTGGGTAGAAAATAAATAAATACATACATATATGCACTCGAGGAACAAATAGTCTGGGTTTATTTTAGAATGGTTATTTTTCCTGCCACTATACAGTGAGATCCTATGGTGGGTTCTGGAGGTTATACTCAGGAAAGCGTGGGATTTCCTGTGGATGGATCCCATTAGTTTTAATCTTTCAACCTAGCCCACACTAAATCTTCAGCAACTAATCAATTATCCCTTAAGGGTACCTCTTAATTATTGACCCCACTTTTGTTTTCTGCTCCTGGTAACCTTCAATTCTTTCTATTTACCTATCTCATCAGTTTTCTAGCAAGAGTTTATAGTAAGATCTCAATACTTTGATGGTGCTAAAAGTTTAAATTTTTTTATTTATCAGTTTATTTAGTTGTTTTCTCATTGTAGAGACGAGACTAATACTTTTTCTAGCTTTTATATGTTAGATTGGAAATACCAGTTCTACACAAATAGATTAAAAAGAAAAAGCTAAGAATTATCTATATAAGAGATTAATCTTTCCCCAACAGACATTAAATTGATTCAGCCTCATGGTGGGTTATGGGATTTCATAGACTGTAAATCTTTATGGGTCTATCTCATCTTTCATCCACAAAGCAACTGGTTGGTTTGCACCACTGATCCTGTGGTTAATAGCCTAACATGAACCCACAGCACGACAAGGCTCTAGGGAGAAAGAAATAATTAAAATACTCCAATTTCTCGATTGATCTCACAGTTCTCTTTGCTCTGTTCTACACTCATTTTCTTTGTTGCCATGTTTTTGTTGTCTTTATCACATGCATATGGAGTGATTGGAAATACTGGGCCTTGGGTCCATCGCACCTTAGTCCTCAGAGTGACGTCTTTGTTGTTTAACACTTTGAAGAAGTCTTGAACAGCACATCGGCTCGATGCAATATGGTGTTTGATTTACTGATGCTGCTTTCATGAGCATTGGTTGTGGATGGAAGCAATATGAAATATTTGACCTCAGTCCTTTCTCCGTTTACCATAACTTTACCTATTAGTGCAGTTGGAAGGATTTTGTTTTTCTTTACATTGTGTTGTAATCCATATTGAAGGCTACAATGCTTGATATTCATCAGCAAGTGCTTCACGCCCTTTTAAAAAGCAGGGTTGTGTTATCTGCACACAGCAGGTTCTTAACAAGCCTTCCTGCAAACCTGTTGCTGCCCTCATCTTCATGTAGTCCAGCATCTCTAATGATTTGATCAGCATACAGATCGAATAAGAATGACTGGATTACACAGCCCTGACACAACCTTTCCTGATTTTAAACCATATGGTATCCCTTGTTCTGTATGCATAGCTACCTCTTGATCCGTGTGTAGGTTCTGCATGAGCTCACTTATGTGTTCTGAAATTTTCCTTCTTGTCAAGGTTATCTATATTTTGTTATGAACCACACAGTTGAATGCTTTTGAATAGGCAATAAAACACAAGTAAACATCTTTCTGGTATTCTTTGCTTTCCATAACGATCCATCTGATGTCAAGAGTACTAGCTCTTGTACCACATCCTCTTCTGCATCTGGCTTAAATTTCTTGCAGTTCCCCCAATGTACTGCTCCAACCATTGTTGAGTTATCATCAGTATTTCGAATCAGGTAGGGACTTGCCTCCTTTACGGGGTTGAACATTTCTTGAGGACAGGGACTATGACTTGTTCATCACCGTGTCTCCCCAGTTTAGCTCCTTGCCTAGCATGGACTGAACGTTCTCATTATTGTTGAATGCAAATGGACTAGTCACAGGTATTGATGTTGGGCATATTATTGCATGGCAACATGCATGGCAACATTCCTAATTTTAGTAGAAAGTCATGCAGTTTAAAAGAACTTAATGAATCATTTGACTACCCTTATCTTTAGGGAAGAGTGTGCCTACAGCACCTCAGCCAAATGATTTTATGACTCATCACTTCTAAAATACTATATGTCTTAGACCCTTTTGTAGTTCATATTAAAGACAGGGGAACTTTGCCTCTTTTACATTCATTTTACTTCAAGGACAACTATTGAGTTCTTGATGCCTAGTTTCAAGAAGATGACTTTGAAATATTGTAGATGAATTTATTACTTAATGAGGGAGCATAAGAACATCCACCAAGTAGTCAAGGTTATCATAAGAATTAATGACATACTACATCTCTGTCCTCAGTGGAGAGATAATTAATAAGAATGAAACTAGTAGATGAGAAAGACATTGACCTTTGGCCACTCATTACCCTTTGCAAAAATTCATTTCTACACATAATCAAAAAATTGTTTTTTCCCCAAATAGTATGCATTTGCATCTTAGATACATTACAATGGGTTGTGCAAATCTCTCTTCACAAGTATTAATGCGTGCAAATTTTTTCATATATATAGCTTTACTGGCATATACTGCAGATGTCATAGAATCCAGTAGTTCATTCACATTAAGTGTTGTACAATCATCTCTACAATCAACTTTAGAACATTTTCTTCCCTCTTGTACCCATGGTCATCAGCTCACTACTTTACCCCAAACTTTCCCTCCATAGTCCTCAAGAAAACATTAATGCAGTCCCTGTCGCTATAGCCTCTACTCATCCTGGATTTCACATACAGAAAAACATAGAAAACAAAATACAGAAAAACACTGCAAGGCTAGTCACATCCCTAGTGTGTAACTTAATCCATGTGTGGATCCTGCAAATGGATTTTAACCTCCTAATGACAAATTCTTATTTAATATGTTACAAGTGAATAATAATAATTTGTATGACTAACACCTTTTTAAGGAATCCTAAAGGTTCAAGGTTAAGCACTCTGCTGCTAACCAAATGTTTGGCAGTCTGAATTCCGTAGTGGCTCTGTTGCAGACAGACTATAACTGATTCATTCAAGAATACTGCCTAGAAAACTCCATGACTAGTTCTATTCTACCACACTGGGTCTCCATGACTCAGAATGGACACACAGAATAACATATTTTTTAAAGTGCATTTGATGTGTTATATAGTATACTAATTTTTTACATACACAATTCTCATCTTTTTAGAGGTTAATATTTATAAGCCTGTTTCTATGAGCAGAGTGAAGCTTAAAGCAGCCAAGTGAACTTCCTAAGATCCCTCGAGTTTAGCACAGTAGAGATTTGTTTTGAATTCAAGTTTGCTTGACATGAAGTCTTTGGCTTGAAGACTGGTCGGACGTTAACAGAGGGTCCAGCACGGAATAACTTCTATGTAAAGTGGTCCTTTTTATATTGCTGTGAACATTTTATTAGCATAAGTGACATGGATTTAGTAACTGCGTTCCTTTATGTTCTTTGAAACATCTTTTAGGTGTTACGCTTCTGCTGGCGAGCCTCTGAGACTGCTCGAGCATTTTGCTGCCAGTGAGTCAATAAAATGGCCAAAATTAATAAAGATGGTGAAAACTGATGGTGCAACACAAATCATTTGCTCATATCTTTAAATTATTAGAAACCCATTATGAACTGAGTAAGATTGGGGGTAAAAACAAACACCCCCCCAAATCAAACCCAATTGATTCAGACTCATAGCAACTCTATATTGGGGTCTCAAAGCTGTGGATCTTTACGGGAACTTATAGCTTTATCTTTCATCCTCAAATGCTGATAAGTCTGAAGTGCCAACCTTTAGTTAGCAGTCAACACTTACCTAGCAGTACTAAATAGCCCTCTGCCCTTTACAAACGTATACTGCAATGTGTATGGCGGGGCGGTGGGGCGGGGGGTGGGGGGGATAGTTGAAAGCTATGCAAGTTAATTCAACTCCATTGTAAAAGTGTGAAAAAAGGAGGTTTCACATAAAGGGTAGTGTTTAACTAGTGGGAGTTTTAAGATTATTCCTCTGGAGGAAGCTAGAGTTGAAATCGTCAGGTGAACAAGAGGGATACCGAGAGAATGTGGAGTCCCGACAGAGAGAACAACAGCATATGGAAAGGCATTGGGTGAATAAGTAGTTTGATGCAACCTGAATACAAAGTACATGTGTAGAGGGGTATTCATTGACACTGTCAAGGTCAGTGTGAGGAGTGTATTAGAAGTTCTGTAAATGTTTTTATCATGATTATTTGATGAACCAGTTGTCATTGCGTTGACACAGACCCATGGGGACCTCATGGGGACCGAGTTACGAATGTGCACATGGAGTTTTCAATGGCTGATTCTTCAGAAGCAGATTGACAGGCTTTATGCCTCAGGCTGAACTTGAAGCTTCAACCTTTAGGTTAGCTACCAAGTGCAGTAAGCATTTGGACCACCTAGGGACTTCTGTACATTTGACAGGAAATTAAAGGATTGTAAGTAGCATAGTGACATCATCAGAGTTATTTGAAAGAGCAGCTTGGATCAAACATTATTATCTTTAGGCAGTCTGTATTGGTATACATTGTAGACAACATGATTCCTCCACCTAATTTGTGCAGAATGACGGGAAACCATTCCATGTGTCATCTTATTCCACCAGCCACATGGCTGACTTGTGTTTTCTTCTTAGGTTTTGAATTAAAAATATTTATGTTATTGATTATTTTCCTCAATTATTTAAAAATTTCATGTGTGGCAAGTGAAGGTTATTTTAATGAAGAATTTAAAGTGAAAATGGACTCAATCCTTTAACCAAAATTCACAGTCATTGAGTCGATTCTGACTCCCAGTACCCCTGTCATCCTGCAGGGTAGGACTGCCCATTTGTGTTTCCAAGGCTGTCGATCTTTTTTTTAATTTTAAAAATCACTTTGTTGGGGGCTCTTCCAGCTCTTAGAACAATCCATGCATCAATTGTATCAAGCACAATTGTACCTATGTTGCCATCATCATTTCCAAAATATCGTTGTTGAGAATATGCGTTGTAAAGCAGACAGCAATTCAAGTCTCTCCTGTGTAATTCAGTGACGTTAAGTACACTTTGAGTTGTGCAACCATTCTCAGCCTGCTTTATCTTGTTAACATGAAGTCACTCGCTCTCTAAAGATTCTTTTCTTTTTTTCTTTTTTTAGTTGCTGTTGTCAATTTGATTTCATATCAGTAGATATACTGCTCAAAGCAGACACTCTTTACTAGTTAAGCTAAATCATTGTTTGGCTTTAAGGTTTAGGGGACATGCTTAGTTTAAGTTTTAAAAATGGTCTCATGGTAATGGTTTCAGGGGTTCATCCAGCCTCCAGGGCCTCAGAACGTCCTTGAGAATTGGAAATTCTGTTCTAGTTTTTCCCACCTTTTCGTCAGAATTCTTCTACAGACTTTTTATCTGAAGATTTAGTAATGGTAGCCAGGCACCAGCCAGTTATTCCTGGCACAGGAAATAGTTGTTCATGGAGGCAATTACCCAGACATTTTCATACTATTTTAATACTATCGAAGTGTAAAAGTTATACAAACATATGACTCCATGTTCATCTTATTATATCCATTTTTCTTTGGTGGAAACTTCTAGCTTCATATTATTTTTTTTCATTTCAGCATGTATTTCTGAACCTCAGCTTCTATAGATAGAGTTATTAGTGGGCATATATTTTTCTGATTTCTTTTAACTGTCCCTGAGAATTATATCTAAAACTAAACAACCAATCAAACAAAAGCCTCTGTTGCTGTCAGTCAAGTCCAACTCATAATGACTACATAGGCTTCATAAGAGGGCCTCACAGGCTACAGATCTTTACAGAAGCAGACTGCCATGATTTGCTGTTGATATCAGTTCCCTAAGATTCTTGAGAGAATTGCAAAGATTGATTTATAATCTCAGTTTCCTTCCTACCTTGTTCATGATGTTTAAACATGAATAGTTTTGATATTTATCACTGACTTCAAAACAAAAATAATGCAGCAAGTCATCATTTATCAACAGTACGCTAATTATAAGTCCATTGGCCATCATAGACAAGGAAAAGAGGCTGAGGTATCAATCTGTAGCTGCGCTTCCTAATAGCACCTGGATTCTATTGGGAGCCAATGGAATGTCTGAATAAAAAGATAACTTATTAACAGTCAATATTAACCATTACTATAAGTGAAATACATGTCCATTTATCGTGTCATTTCAACAAGCTCCATGACCATGGTAACTCGGAAAAATATATAACATTCTATTATGCTAAAACATCAGGGTAAATGTAATTTGAAGACTTTGAGCAGCATCTAGCAAGTGGATATATATATGGATATATACATACAAATTGGAGATATATATATATGAGAGAGAGGCAGAGGCAAATTCCAAGTCAGTGGATAATATGACAGGCTGGGGGCTTTTTCTGACTCACATAGCATCAGAGGCTGATAAACCCAAGATAAATTTTCAGACAGTAGACTTCTGGCTGCAGAGGTGAATGAATACAAGTTGAGTAAGCATGATGGCAGGCTGCTGATAATTCCCAGGATCGGTAGATAATATGGCAGACTGATGGCTCAAGTCCCGAGAACCGGAGGTCAGATGATGAGCCAGATGCAGTACCCAGATGTAGCAAAAGTAAACAAGTTTTGTAAGATCATCTACATATGTTGGAAGCAGGCCACTCCTGAGGAAACTTCCTTTTAAATTTTTGGCTTTTCAAAGCAGATTTTGTCATGGAGTTGATCGCATTATATATTATCATGGAGGATGACTACAACTTAATTGCTAAGCCACAGAGAATCCTGGCCCACCCAAGTTGACATCTAACCCTAACTATTACACATGGTGAATTATGGTACTGGCAGAGAATAATGAAAATATTATGGACTGCCAAAAGAATAAACAGACTTGTCTGGGAAGAAGTCAACTGAGAATGCTCCTTAGAAATAAGGATGGTGAGGCTTCCTCTTATGCATATTGGACATGTTGTCAGGCGAGATCAAGCTCCTGAGAAGGACACCATGCTTGGTCAAGTAGCAGAGCAGCAAAACGAGAAAAACCTTCAACGAGAGGTTTTGGCAGACAGAATGGCTGTGTCCATGGGCTCCAACAGGAGACAGAGGGAGGGGGACAGAGGTAGGGTCGCTATGAGTCGGAACCGACTCAGCCCAACAACAATAAAATCGCACACACAGAGAACTTTTAAATAGACAATTAATTGCAATAGAGGATAATACATAATTAAATAATAATTGAAAGCATTTAGGCATAGCTGTTGCTTTATTTTTTTTCCTATTCATTTGTAATGTGGACTTGACCAATTATCCCAACCCAATTCTCCCTGCTTCTACAAATGTACGTGGGTGAGAAAGAGAATAAAAGGCGGGGGCGGTGGTGGGGAAAGAAGTACCTTGGTTCCTTCCTTTCTGCACACATGACAATTAGTGAAGTAGGTTTTTGTGTCTGACACACTTTGTCTGTCAGATCACTAAAACTCAAGGTTGTCATAATTCCCTCTTCAGTTCTCTTTCAAATTCAAGCATATTCTGAATTCTTAGAGACTTCTTACCTCCTAGCCATATCACATTGTTTGTCATATTCCTTTAAGACTTCCTACTTTTAAAACTGTAAAACACAATAAAGGAAACATCAGAGACATCCTAGAATGACCAAAGCAAGGAGCAGAATGTCATCAAACATCAATATGCCCTACATCTCTATAAGCCATCCAACATAAGATAATTAGGCTTCGGGAAGTCTTATTTCTGCCCACTCTTGTTTGGCTCACTCTCGACCTCACCCTCCCAGACCCTCCCACAGTGTTCTCTGTAGGTAACAAAGCCCCCGTGCTGTCTCCCTCCATGCTCAATGTTCCTAACTTCATGCTCTATCAGAGACTGCGGTTCCCTGAAGACATGTTTGCCATGCCATTCTCTCACACAGGGACGGTTTTCTTCTACACAAGGTGGAGTGAGAATTAGCTTTTTCCTCATCACTTCCAGGTTCCTTTTTCCAACTATACTATACTTGACCAAATATTTGCTCCCGTGTCTACCCCATAGTTCTGACCCTCTGTATTTAGAAACTCCTGGAAACTGTTGTCGATACCCCTGCTTCCCCTCGCTCGGTTTACATTCCTCCAGGAATCCATCCCCTAGCCTTCACTGCCACCATTTAACGAAGCTGCTCTTGTTCAGGTCACCTTCCCTGATGATTTCATGTAGCAAAATCTACAACAACCTCCGATTTCTACTCTTGCTCTACTTTCTGCCTGAAATTCACACAATCACACTCTTTCTTCACTTAGTTCAAAGGCTCTTAAACTCTTCTGGCTCTCACTCCACCTTGTCTGATAGTCTTTTCTTTTGTTCTTCATCTCTTTCCCGTCTGACTCTAATGCTGGCATGCCTCATACGTTTTCTTCTCTCTATAGCCATTCCCCAATTGATTACATTCAGAAGACCATACTGAATAACATCCACAAGCCAATTATTAACACTTCCATGTTTTCAGTTGGTCCTTTCCTTTGAACTCCTAATTCATATAACCAACTGCTCACTTAATATTTTCAATTTAGCACATCAAAAATATAACTCTTCATTCCTCCCCAGAGAGTTCTTTATTTTTTGTTCTCCGTAAACCCCACTCTGCTATTACATTTTTTCAGTTCTCTCCTGCAACGATTAGTAATTACTCCTGGGCTTCAAATATCAAATCACATCCTGAATCCCACCACTTCTCAATATCTTCTTTCCTGCTATTCTGGTTCATGTCTTTATTGCTTTACTTCTAATGGATTCATAATCACTTTTTTTGCCTTTCAATTGTCACATGGAGGCCTGTTCTCCATACAGGACAGAGTTATGATTCTAAAATATAAATTATCACATAACGCTGCTCACTAACTACTGTCTAAAACACTAGATGGTACATTGACACTCAATAAATATTTGTTGAATAAATGAAAAGGAATGTTCTTTGAGAGAAAGCACTAAATAACAATAGTCAGATTCAGTCTTGTAACAAGAAATTTAATTTTTAATTGTGTGCATTTGTTAGTTCCTTTATTAGGCTCATTCCTGTCTATTACTCTTACACATCCTCCAACAATGTAGTTTCCTTCAATCTGATATTTAGAGTGAATTTGGGGTTTTACCACAATATAGACTGAGTCCTGTCTATATTGGTTCTCAATGTTGCTCTTTATTTTCCAATGAGGGACAAAATAAGACTTCTCATCTCATGACACTTAAATTTACTTTTTAGAAAGCAACATGTTATTGCTATAACTGAGATATTTAACTCTTTGTATGTCAGACTATACAGACTACCCTACTCAGATGGGTAGGGCCAGAAAGGGTTTGTGGAAGAGGTTTGTAAACGTGCTAGAACTGTGGCACCTCTCAAAGACTATAAGTGGTTTCCCAGGCAAGGCATAGCATCAGTCTTAATCATGACAAGTATTACTCAGAGATGTCAATATTTTAGGAGGTTGGCATATTGATTTAACACAATATTTCATCATTTTCTATGTGAATATATGGAAAAAGATGAAAAAAAAAAGGCTATTTTACTTTTTTCTGTCTTTATCCTCCAAAATATAAACATGTAATCAATTCAAGGACTAGTTAACTAACAGGAGCGTATTTAGCTCCTGGCCTACGAAGCGCTTAATTTGCTTTGGAATCCTCCTGTCATTAAGTAACAGGTCTCTTGGGAAAGATGTAATCTTCCCACATTTTACTTTTGGTAAACTGTTTGGAATTATAAAGAACAAAGGCGGCCCAGAAAGATTAAGTGACTTTGGCCCCATACAGCCCTTCAGCATGATTAAACTGTACACTTGTGCTAGTCCATCTCAATTAATTTCTTAGAAAAATAAAGCAAAGTTGAGGAAAAAAGCAACTTTTTTCAAAGCAATGTGTGTATCTGAGTCATGTGTCACCTGACCAAACAAAGTTCTAAGCGACACAAATACAGGTGAGCCTTGACGTTTTCCTTTGACCTTGTTGGAACGAATTGGAAATATGATAGATATTTGCTGCCTTTCACTACATCTGTTTTAAGAGCATGAAATACTTCAATACGCAGGAGAAAATCAAAACACTTTCACTGTAAAACAATAGGTGCCAAGATTTTATGTCTTCAGAGTCAGCCTCCTGAAGGAAATTTAGTAATACAAAGAGCAGGAAGTTTAAGGTCTATAGCTAGCACTTTTAGCAATTTTGGGGTTTACCTGGTGCCAGAAAAATCTATTTTACCAAACCATTTTCAGGAGAGTTTGGTAGAGGCGAGCATTCTGTCTAGAAGCCACTGTTGCCTCCATCAGACAGCCTCAGGATATTTGCTCTGGAGCGTCAACTTGCCGGCTTGCTGAAATCAATACAAGACTATCAGTTGCTTTCAAGCCAATGCTGACTCAGGTGTGTTTCAGTAGAACTGAGTTCGATAGGATTTTCAAAGACTGATTTTTCAGATCACCAGGTTTTCCTTAAAAAGCACTTCTGAGGAGACTTGAGTTTCCAGCCTTTTGGTTAACTGTTAAGTACATCAACCATATGTAGAACCCGAGAGTTCCAGATATAAATCTAGGGACACTTAATAGCCTTGCTTTGCTTCAATACCGTTCATCTTTGAGTGGTAGCAAAATATGACACATTTGAATATTATATAAAGGTGAAGGAGAGTTCATGCCACTTTGGAGTTTATTTAAAGTGCTTAAAATCAAGCCAAAAATCAAGCCCAACACCAATCAATTGATTCCAATTCTCAGTGCCCTTATGACAGAAGTTCTCCTTAGGGTCCCAGAGAATGTCAAACTTTAAAGGTGAAAACAGTCTTTATCTTACTCCCACAAGTATACTGGATGTTTGAACTGCTATCCATGTGGTTCAACAGTCTTACTTCAAAAGATGCATGTTTATCTATAGCAGAAATCATGGATGTGGCTAACAAGCAATTCTTTAAAAGAGAAAGTAGCACATAGTCAAAAATGAAGATGAATCTGTTTGATAAAGTAAAAAACTTCTCTCAGGGCCTAGGGGAAACACTGAATAGGATAATTACTAGTGAGGGTGCAATGGGGCCAACTGGTATTGATTGATTTATAGTCTCACAGAGAAGAGAAAGTGACTCGGATAAGGAATAGTTCATTAGAATTACTAAAGGCAGTGTGTAATAAATGTTAAGTCACATGCTCCACTGTGCAGAAAGTAAAATACAAATTTAAAAAGAAATAGAGAATCAACTTATAATTTGCCACAAGTAGAAACTTAATACTGAATTCAACTGTACAAGAGTGCAAGATCATAAGAAGACAGACTGAAACATAATTTGATTAAAAGAAATGAACACGGAGCCCATTCTTTGAGCTCAGGCTGTAGACATGCCAAGAAAAATGGTCCCCCAAATTCCATGTATCCTATTGAAAACCACTCAAAGGGTTGCATTCATACTTTGGCTTTGATTCTTCAAAGGAAAAAAAATAAGCAAAGAAGAAACAATGTGAGCTCTTAAAGAGCATTTTATTTGTTTCTCTGAAGTGGTGACTATTTACACTCCAAAAAGGATGGGATATTATTGTTTGTTTCCTCCAGGGAGTCAGAATAGCTTCATTAATAATTTCATGTGAGACTCTGAAGTATATAATAATCATGTGATTTTATTTCCAAATTTCATGTGGGAAATATTTGGCAATGAGAATTCATGGGTCCTGAACCCCAACAACAATTTAAGTTCATGCCACCAAAAAAATATACTGACATGAGAAGTTTTAGAGTCTTAAATTTAAGAATCTTGTTAAGTTTGGAATGTGGTACTTAGTACTTAATGTAGTAGATAATGAAAGCCTTTGGGTTTGGGTTGATATATGTATTTAAAGGCTGAATTGAGAATTATTCTCATTATCGGAGAGATTGAATTGTGGTGCTGATGGATTAAAATGGTCCTGACCCAAACCACAGAATTTTCAGTGGTTTCATGTGCATGCGAGAGTTGGACATTGAATAAGGAAAACAAGAATAATCACTGCATTTGAATTATGATGCTGGAGAAGAATACTGAAAATAGTGTTTACTACTAAAAGGACAATCTGTAATAG
Source organism: Echinops telfairi (assembly GCF_000313985.2). Taxonomy (NCBI): domain Eukaryota; kingdom Metazoa; phylum Chordata; class Mammalia; order Afrosoricida; family Tenrecidae; genus Echinops; species Echinops telfairi. Next base: position 18,030,052 of record NW_022104341.1, read on the forward strand.
AACAAATAAAACCAGAGTGCTCCTTAGAGGCAAGGATGGCAACACTTCATCTTAAGTACTTTGGAAATATTGTCAGCAAAGACTAGTCCCTGGAGAAGGATCAGGTTTGGCAAAATGGAAGGGGGGCAAAAAGAGGAAGTCCCTTAAAGAGATGGATTGACGCAATGGCTATATCAATGGGCTCAGCCGTAGGACCCATTGTGAGGATGGCGCAGGACAGTGCAGTGTTTCGTTCTGTGGTGCACAGGACCACTATGGGTTGGGGTCGACACAATAGCTCTTAACAACTAAAATTATAGTCCACACTGAAGGCTGAAGTCCTTGATTTTTATGAGCAAATACTTCAAATTCTCCTTGCTTTCAGCACACAGGGTTGTGTCATCCTCATATTAGAGGTTGATAAAGAGTCTTCTTCCAATCCAGATGCCATGTTCTTCATCATATGTATAGCATTGTGGAGTGTCTGTTTAGCACAAATATTGAATAAATATGCTGAGAGGATGCAACCTCCAAACACACCTTTCCTGATTTTAAACCATGCTCCTGTTCCCTTGTTCCATGTGAGCTCCATCTACTGTAGATATCAACATATTAGGAACAAAATTAAAACGTGAAAGATCTGATTCTTGAAAGGTAACCCCAGAGAGCTACATAGCTCTTCTGCACAAGCTTGAAGTCATGTTACTGCACAGAAAATATTATATAAAAAATCAATCCAGAATCAACAAAAATTGCAAATATAGGCATATCCAGTAACTTTCTTTATATTTAATGATTGCTCTTCCCTTGGTTTCTGCCAGATTGATCCTAGTGCAGCTGTTAAGACTGCCAGTATCTTTCTGACACTATCATCCGAAGACATGAACCCGATTCTCCCTTCTACTAGTTGTGGAGCACTTTGCTGCATTTCAGGAAGGTCATAGAATGAGAAGTGTCCCTCACTCTTATACAGAAAGCAGGTATCATCAGGCTGCACCTTGATTGACAAGTTTGACTCAACCGCCTAGTTGACATAATCCCTAACTACCACACAGACCTATAACACAAGAAGAATAGATCAAGTCATTAAAATTCCCCAGAACAGAAAGTCCAGGACCAGATGGATGTACTGAGGAATTTTGCCCCTCTACTTTCCTGTCTGCTGGAATGCTGCATGCCCTCAGGGATGACTCCATGTGGGCCACCCAACTCTGAGAGCTGCCAATGCTTTGCCACGTTACCACCAACTTTGGATCTCTGAGATTCTGTTACCACTGGCCTAGGATCTTTTGACTTCATGGCTCATCATTCTGTCACTGGTATGTGTCTACATGAGTGAAAAAGGACTGAATACATTCTTGTGTACTTTTATTCTAGTCAAATAAATATCCTCATGTATCTTGAACAATAACTTTTCATATTATTTTTATCTCACATTCTTAGCTTCAAAAGTAGACTGCTAAGATCAACTGCTTATGCTTGTGATAGTTTCTGAAGTCTCCTTCTGACCTCTTGCCTACCCATGACCCTTTACTGAAAATAATTTGAAAATATTTAAAGTAGTTTTTGTGTTGTTTTGTTCATAGTAGTAGGGAGGCATGACGATTATTTTAAAGAGCCTGCTATTTAATCTGAAATATCACCTCAA
>NW_022104341.1:18032070-18035092 GCF_000313985.2 Echinops telfairi
AAAAAAAAAAAGAAGTTATCAAGGATTTTATATTGCTCAGATCCACAATCAATGCTCATGGAAGAGATTGGCTTGATAAATCTGCTGCCACAAGGTCTTTTTAAAGTGTTTAAGAGCAAGGATGCCACTCTGAGCATTAAGGTGCACCTGACCCAAGCCATGATATTTTCAATTACTTCATACGCATGTAAAAGTTGGACACTGAATAAGGGAGACGGAAGAAGTATCGATACATATGTACTATAGTGGTGGAAAAGAATATCGAAAGTTCCACGAATTGCTAACAGATGTGTCTTGAAAGAAATAGAGCCAGAATGCTCCTTAGAAGCAAGGATGGCACAAGACTGCATTTCACATACTTTGGACCTGGTACCAGAAGAGTTGAGACCTAGGAAAGACATCGTGCTTGGTGAAGTCAAAGAGTATCAAAAAGGAGGAAAGCTCTTGATGAAATGGATTGGCACAATAGCTGCAAAAATAGATCCAAACGTAATCATTGTTGTGAGGATGGCCAAGGGCTGGTTGGTGTTTTGTTTTGCTGTACAGAGGGTTGTTAGGGTCAGCACCAATAACATGATGGTGTTAGCAATCATTGCTGTTGTTTAGAAAAGTGTGGATGTCTTAGAGATAGAGCTAAAGCATACTTGTATCTTCCTTTCCATCCAAATAAGAAATTTTTGAGTCCTTTCAATTGCAACAACAACAAAAAAAAGAAATAATGGATTAGAAGAGAACCCAGAAATAAAGTCAAATACCCACAGACATCTGGCATTGATAAAGGACTAAAACACCTTAAATGAAGAAGTCTTTTAAAGAAATAGTCCAGGAAATTTTGTTTGTCCATCTACAGAAGAATGAAACAGGACCCGGCCTTTACTTAAAGGGCCACTTAAAGGCCTTCATACAAGGCATAGATACAGTCCAATTATGAAAAACAACCACACGACAGAAGACAAAATCTAAGAGTAAAGAGAGAGCCCAGAGGTTGGTAAAAATATTTGGAAATGATAAATTGGATAAAGGGCTAATCTTGAAACTCTATAGTAAACTGTATCACTTCCATAAAACAACCCAAGAATGGTTTGATTAAAAACAAGCAGAAGGCATGAATAAACAATTCATGAAATATGACACCCAAGAGGCCAATAATCATATGAGGAAATGCTCCAGGTCACTAGCTATAAGAAATGCAAAATGAAACAACAATTAGATACCACCTCACACCAGCACTGTTGTTGCTGTTGTGGGCCCATTCCTACTCATAGCATGCAACAAATGAAACACCGCTTGGTCTTGCACCATCTTCAAAATTGTTCTTATTATTTGAAACCAATGTTCCAGTCACTGTGCCAATTCATCTCTTCAAGGATCTTCCTCTTTTTTTGCTGCCTCTCTACTTTACCACTCATGAAGTTCTTCACCAAACTGCTCTCCGCAGATAACATGTGCACGGAAGTACACGGAACCAAGTCTCACTATCCTCTTCTCTAAGGAGCATTATGGCTGTACTTCCAAGACACATTTGTTTGTTCTTTTGGGCAGTTCACGGTACTTTAAATATTCTTCACCAACGCCAGAGTTCAAATGCATCTGTTTTGTTTGGGTCTTCTTTATTCAATGTCCAACTTTCACATGCATATGAAGAAAAAGAAAATACCATGTATTGGGTCAGGCTAGCCTTAGTCCTCAAAGTAACACCCTTGCTTTTTAATATTCTAAAGAGGTCCAGCAGACTGATCTAATTCAGTGCATCTTTTAATTTTTTTATCTATTTCCATGAGCAATGATTAAGATACAATATTAAATTGTCAAGAAATACAAAATTACTCTCCTTTTTTGATAAAAGAGGGCAGTCTCGATGTTTTCCACCACTAGTCTTTCAGTTTTTCTTACTATGGTGGCTTGTCTGTTGTTGTGATGCTGGAAAGATCCAAGTAAGATGAAATCTTTGGAAGTTTCAATCTTTTCTCTATTTATCAAGGTGCTACCTGTTGGTTCAATTGTGAGGCCTTTTAATTATTATTTTACCTTGAGTTGTAATCCATAGTGAAGGCATCAATCATTTATCTTCATCAGCTTCAAGGCCTCCTCACTTTCAGCAAGTATGACGTGTCATCTGGAAATCGCAGGTTGTTAAACCTTCCTCTGACCTCCAATCTTGATGTCACATTCTTCTTCATGTCCACCTTCTCTGATTATTTGCTTAGCATACAGACTGAATAAGTATGATGAATGGATACAACCCTGATGCAGACCTCATGCAGTATTCCCATGTTCTGTTTGCACAAGTGCTACTTGACCCATGTACAAGTTCCATATGAGCACAATGTAGTGTTCTGGAATTTTCATTCTTCTCAAGGCTATCCATAGTTTGTTATGATCCACCCAGTCAAATGCCTTGACATAGTCAGTCAATAAAACATGCATAACGATGTTTCTTTCTGGTATGCTCTGCTTTCAGCCAAGATCCATATAACATCAGCAATGTTCTCTTCTAAATCTGGCCTGAACCTCTGGCAGCTCCTTGTTAATGTACCACTGCAACCATTGTTGGGTGGTCATCAGCAAGATTTTACTCGCACGTCATATCAGAGATATTGTTTTATTATTTGGGCTTTCTGTTGGGGTCACCGTTCTTTCGAATGGATGCAAATATGGATCTCTTCCAGTCATTTGGATAATTAAGGTAGCTTTCTTCCAAAATACATGGCATAGACGAGTGAGTACTTCCAGTGCTTCATCAGCTTGTTGAAATGTTTCTATTGGTATTCTATCAATTCTACAAGTCTATCAAGTCTACAAGAGCCAAAATATGACCTGGAGTCTTGTTTTGGGCGAATGTTTTAGTGCAGCTTGAATTGATTCTTTCAGTCCTATTAGTTGTTGCTCACATGCAATAACTTGTTGAATGTTTACTAGTCTTCATGGTGCAGTGAATCTAGGTATTCTCTCCATCTTCTCTTGATGCTTACTGCTTCATTCAATATTTTGCCCAGACAATCTTTCAGCATTGCAATTAGAG
>NW_022104341.1:18035225-18064762 GCF_000313985.2 Echinops telfairi
TGGTTTGCTTGAGCTGCCCTTTGGACTTCAACTCTTGGACTTCATCATTTCTTCCATTCGCTTTAGTTGCTCTAAGAGCAATTTCATAGTCTCTTCTGACATCCACTTTGATTTTTTCTTTTTCTTATGTCTTTTAATGACTTTTTGCTTTCTTCCTGAATGATGGGCTTTATGTCCTCCCACAGCTCATCAGGTCTCCTGTCATTAGTGTTCAATGCATCAAATCTATTCTTGAGATGTTTCTGAATTTCAAGTGAGATAGACTCAAGGTCATATTTTGGCTCTTGTAAACTTGTTATAATTTTTTTCAACTTCAACCTGAACTTACATATGAGCAATTGGTGGTCTGTTCCACAGTCAGTCTCTGGTCTAGTTTTAGCTGCTGACAATGAACTTCTCCATTGTCCCTTCTCACTGATGGAGTCAATTTGATTTCGGTGTGTTCCATCTGGAGAAATCCCAATGTATAGTCACTGTTGGTGTTGTTGAAAATAGGTACTTTTATGAACAAGTTTTTGGTCTTGCAAAATTCTCTCATGAGCTCTCCAGCTTGTTTCTATCACCAACACTTCTCTTCCAACTGCTGTTCCTTCCTTTTTGGTTGCAAATTTTCCATTCCAATCATCAATAATTATCGCTGCATCTTAACTGCATGTTTGGTCAATTTCATACTTAAGATGTTGGAAGACCAGTTCAGTTTCTTCACCATTAGGATTTGTTGGTGGAGCGTAAATTTAAATAATAGTTGCATTGATTGAGTTTACTTGAATTTGGATAGATGCATTCCTCTCACAGGCAGCATGGGACTTCAGAATCGACCTTGAAATGTCAATATGACAATGAATACAGTGCTATTCCTCTTGACTGTCCATTCCCAGCAGAGTAAACCACACTCTTTTCTTGTTCAAAATGGTCAACACCAGGTCATTTCAGTTCACCATTGCCTAGTATGTTAATCTTTATGCATTTTATTTCATTTTTGACCACTTCCAGTTTTCAAAGGTTCATACTTTGTACCTTTCAAGTGTCAATTTTTAGGAGATTTTTGCAGCATTTTCTCCTTACCTTGAGCTGTGCCTCATCAGCAAATGAAGATGGATTTAATCTCACAGGCTCTACTCTCTTCACATTACCATGGTGGATTCTCCTCAGTCACCTTTTGTATCCCTTCCAACCTGAAGGGCTCATCCTCAGGCACTACCACTGACAACGCTCTCCTTCTCGTCAGTACGACTTCCATTCCCGACAAGGTTTCTATGCTATGCATAAGGTTTTCAGTGGCTCTTTTCTCTGAATCCAACATCAGATCTTGGCTTTGTTGTCTGCCCCTAGTCTAGAATCTCCCCTGAAACCTGTTCCCTTTGAGTAACCTACTGGCATTTGAAATCCAGTGACATTCTTTCCAGCATCATAGCAATAGACAAGTCACCATAGTAAGAAAAACTGACAGACTAGTGGTGGAAAAGGTTGAGACTGGCCTCTATTATTCAAAAAAGGAGAATAATTTTGTATTTCTTGAGAATTTAATATTGTATCATAAATGGCCACATAAATGGCCACAGAGAATTTAATATTGTATCATAAATGGTCAGATCATAAAGGATCTGACCAAATATGAAGTAGATTACTTCTGCATGTAAATGAAATATAATAAATTCATAGCTCACTTATTATGGAAAGGTCACTCTTACTATCATATGCATAGCTCTACAGTAGGGTACAGGCAATAAGAATATTAAATGTAAAAAAATCAAAAAAATTTTGACATATCTAGAACTTTACATTGTAAATATGGTAGATAAATATGGTAGAGAAAACATTTCTATAACTGTCACTAGGTGTGATGGTTAGGGATTATGTCAGCTAAACCTTCCTCAGTAAGGGTAGTGGTGGGGCTCAATCTATCAGTTGGGTGACAGCCTGATGACCCCTTGTTGGGATATAGCCTTTTGTGTTAATAAGAAACAGAGCAAAGTCAAGTCGTCTTTGGCACTTCCCCTTCTGCTGGAGCTGTGTCTTGCTCCTGGAGCTGTGTCTTGCTCCTGGGTCCTTGATCTCCTGTCTCATAGTCTGCCAACCCCACGAGCCATCAGTGTGCTACCACACTGGATTCATTCAACTTTGGATTCATTTACTTCTGCAGCTGCCAGCCTGTGCCCTCAATTCCTTTGTTTTGGCATCCTGTATCCTGATCATTGGCTTTCAGTATTCAGGAGGAGCTTGAATTGAACTGGGTTAGACTTAACTACTTCTACACCTGTGTAAGCCATTTCTCAAAATAAATCTTGGAATGTGCAACTACATACAAGCATCACTGGATTTGCTTCTCTACACAGACCAACCTAACACATTGGGGAAACTATGTAATTTATACGATTGCTGTTGTTGATTTTCTGTTCTTGATGTTAGGTGCTCTCCAGTCAGTTCTGACTCATGGCAACCCTGTATCCAACAGAAGGAAACACTTCCTGGGACTACAGGTATTCCGTCATCACAATCATTTCTGTATATGACCACCTTGCTGCAGCAACTCAGGTAATCCATCTTCTTGAGGGTCTTCTTTTTCGCTGACCCTCTATTTACCAAGAATGATTTCTTTTTTCAGGGACTGGTCTCTCCTTATAGTAAGTATGTCCAAAATATATGGATTAAGTCTCACTATCCTTGCTTCTAAGAAATATTCTAGCTATATTTCTTCTAAAATCTATTTGTTCATTCTTTTGGCATTCAGTGGTAATTCACTATTCTTTGCCAACCCCATAATTCAAATGTGTCCATTATTCTTTGGTTTTCCTAATTCATTGACAAGCTCTCACATGCAAAGAGGGGTGACTGCAAATATGCTGGCACACCTTAGTCATCAAAGTGACATTTTCACTTTTAAAGAGGTTTTTGTTTTGTTTTGCAGATTTGCCCAGTGTAATACATCATTTGATTTCTTATTGGCTGCTGATTCTATGGACATTGATTGAGAATCGAAGTAAAATGAAATTGTAATGACCAGTCTTTACCATGGTATTGCTTATTGGCCCAACTGTGAAGATTTTTTTGTTATTGTTGACCTGGAATCCATACCGAAGTCTGTAATCTTTGGTATTTTTCATAAGCGTTTCAAGTCCACTTATCTTTCAGTGAGCCAGGTTGTATCAGCTGCATATTGCAGGTGGTTAATGGATCTTCCTAGAATTTTGATGCTGTATTTTCTTCAGAAAGTCAAACTTCTCAGAGTATTTGTTCAGCATACAGAGGGAATGAGCACCCTGAAAGGATACAAAACATTCCTGTTTTTATTTTATCATTATTTTTATTAGCTGAGATTTAATACATATAACACGTCATACCATATTTCAGTCACATCAAGTCGAGTTGTACAATTGTTACCACAATCAGTTTCCAACCATTCTTTTCTACATGGACTCCTTGACATGGTCTTTCTTTTACCACCCCCACCCCACCCCCACTCTACCTCTCTGCCCCTGAACCCCTTATTCGACTTGCTGTCCCTATAGTTTCATCAATCCTGGGTTTCATATGCAGTATGTGAAACCAAAGATTGATGAACTTTCCTGGTTTGAAATTAGACAGTTTCCTCTTGTTCTGTTTAAAGAACTATATCTTGAACTATATACAGATTTTGCCTGAGCGCAATGACGTGTCCTGGAATTCCCATTTTCCACAACGCTATTTGAATTTTCTTTGGATACACTAAATCAAATACCTTTGCAAAACTAATAAAACACAGAGCTTTTATTATTATCCATTTCCCACAGATATTAAAATAAAACAAACAAACATGAACCCACACTGCTGTGGAGCAGATTGTGGCTCACGGTGACCCTCTGCATGGCTTCGGAGACGGAATCTTGAGCGACGCAGACAGCTTCATCCCTCTATGGCTCACAGTCAGGAAGGTCTGTTTCCTCAGGGTTGCAATGTACCCGCTTAGTCACTGCACTTCTGAGACATATTCAAACAAACAGCATTGGAGAAAAATAGATGAAACAAGTTCGGTGTTAAATAAATAACAGTTGCCTGATTGGGCCAAGATATGGAGGACATTTCTGATATTTAACTTTTTATACTTTTGTATTTTTCATTCACATGATTAAGCAATTATATATTTAAAACAAAACATTGCTTACCGCAAGTGTATTAATTACAACTACTTGAAGAAGTGACTGGGTTTTGTAGTAGCAGAAATATGCACTTAATCTAACGACTGAACATCAGAAATAATAGCTTCCTAATATAATTGAATCTAATTTTTCTTAGAACAGAAGACACTTTGATTAGCACAAGATATAATTACTTCAGTTATTAGGAATCTGATAAGGTCAACTCATACTTTTAAATATGAAACATCTTAAATGTCTAATTAGCTGATATTCATTGCATTAAACGAACTCCACAGAAATAAATGCAAAATTATATCCATTAAAGGAACATTGTACACAATGAGATCAAATCAAGTTATCTTCTTGCAAAAGCTTCCTTATTCTAATACAATTATTCTTATTCTCTGGAGAAACCTTAAATGAAATGATTAATGCAAATTTGAATTATTTGCAGTTATTCATATTTGTCTATTTTAATATGCCATTTGTAGTATATAGATTTCATTTCATTTATTAAAAAATAAATGATTTTTTATTTGTGTCTCAGATATATTCAGAAAGTATAGCCCTAAGTATGATTGCAAACAATTTCTCTAAAAAGAGGAAGGCCTGAATTGTATTCAGATAATAGTGTTTGGTTCTAGAGTAAAGAAAACTCTAATGCTGTTCAGAGTTCAACAGAGAGACTAGCAGAATACTACTGTGACCCATAAATATAAAACTACAAAGTGGCATGGCAATCACACATTTTCCAAGAGCTTAGAGAAGGAATAGGGTGACATTATTCTGACTGGTTTTCAAACTATTATAAAAGTTAAAGTCAAGTTTTCTCAAAGCTGGTGTGGAGAACTTTGCAGTGATTGGGTGTAATAGGCAAGTAGACTTTAAACTAATGGTAATTGATCTCAGACTGCACAGGAACCTGGGGGTAGAAGGATACATCGGCGAGGGGATGACAAACATTTACATGATTAAATATATAGATTTTCTTTTAAGCCTGCTTCCTCAAAGGTATCTTTTCCTGGGGGTCAGTTTTAAGGAACATTTTTTGATAATGCTGTGTGCCCAGATCCTCCAAGAACAGTTGTCAACATCCTGCATCTGCTTGACCACAGAGAAAAAAAAAATTCTTTTAGCAATTTTTTAAAGTGTGACTAAAGGTTAGGCACAGAAGAAATACTGCTATTAGAAAAGGTAAACTTAAGATTCAGAATTAATTCCAGGCTCATGTCTAGACTTAAAATGGAGTTAGAACCTCACTTTTAGGCTGCTGTGCTTACATGTCAACTGCCTCAGATTTTCAGAAGTTATAGCTACCAAGCAGTTTCAGTTTTCATGTGGATGGACACTTTGTGGGGTAGTTAGTTTTGATCACATTATTCCTTTATATGTGTGGTACTCAGAGACAGCTATCTGTGTCTGATTAATAAAGATTTCCATGATTTTGTATAAAATCATACCCTTCTCAAATAGTGTTGCTAAAATCCAAGAATGCTTTATTTAACACAAACATAAAAATCCTTCCTCTACTTCTATATACTTCTGAAGGCAAGGTTTCCAGCTCTCTAACCATTCCCCCAAAAGCATTCTGTGCTCTCCAGTTTGAACCCCATTAAAATGACAGTTTTGGCATCCTCCAGGGAACGGATACGTATAAAGAATTCTGAAGGGTGCAGAGTGAAAGAGGTCAGGTTTCCCAGTTTCAGAGGACAGTCTTCCTCCGATTTTGATGCCACATTCTTCATCATATAGCCCAACTCCTTGGAATATTTTCTCAGCACACAGATTAAATACATGAGGTGAAAGGATACAACCCTGAAACACTCCTTGCCTAATTTGAATCATGCACAATCCTCCGATTCTAGTTGGTCTGTGTACAGGTCCTGAATAAGCACCGTGAAGTATTCTGGAATTCCATTTTTCAAAATTTTATCTATAATTTGTTATGATCCACACACGTGAATGCCTTTGGATAGTCAATAAAACGCCAGTAAACATCTTTTTGGTATTCTCTGCTTTAAGCCACAATCCATCTGAAGTCAGCAAGGATAACTATCAGCTATAACCCTCATTCCACATCATATTATGAATTGGCATGCATTTCTGGCAACTCGCTGTCCATGTATTGCTTCAACCATATTTTCAATTATTCTCATCAAATTTCACAGACATGTTTAATTAATGATAATTTGCACATTATAATGTCCACTCTGTTGGGTTCACTTTTCTCTGGAATATGCATACATATTTTACTCTTCCAGTTAGTTGGCCAGGTAGCTGTCTTACAAATTTCTTGGCATTGCCAAGTGAGGGCTTCCATCTGTCCCAGTTTTTAAAAAAATAGTACAGTTGGTCTTCCCTTGACTTGCCAATACCTTCAGTGCAGCTTGAATTCTTCCTTCTGTAGCATTGGGTCCATCTAAGAACAAGTGAACAAAAGATGTCCTAGCCCTTTGCCTTCTTCACAATCATTGTCTGGGTCACAGTGTCAAGGCAGCTCCTTGACTGTCCTTCTCTATTTTGCTGACCTTCACCAGAAGGGGACTCTTTTTCCAAGGACTTGCTTGCTGAAAGTGACGAGGACTTGAAGCACTTGCTGATGAAGATCAAAGGCTGTGTGGAATATAACTCAATGTGTAGAAAACCCCAAATCAAAATCCTCACAATGGGATCAGCAGACAGCATCATGATAACCAGAGAAAAGACTGGAGTTGTAAAGGATTTTATTGTGCTTGGATCCACAGTCAATGCTAATGGAAACAGCAGTCAAGCAATGCCAAGCAGGATCTCTGTAAAGCAGCGGTTCTCACCCTGTGGGTTGCAACCCCTTTGGGGGTCCAACAACTCTTTCACAGGGGTTGCCTGATTCATCACAGTAGCAAAATGACAGTGATGAAGTAGCAACAAAAATATTGTGATGGTTGGGGGTCACCACAACATGAGGACCTGTATGGAAGGGTTGCGGCCTCAGAAGGGTTGAGAACCACTGCTTTAAAGCGTTGAACAACACGGATGCAGCTTTGAAGACTGAGTTGTGCCCATCCCATCATTCAATTCTGTGACTCAAGGCTTGGATTTTTTTCTTCAGTTCTTTCAGCTTGAGTAATGTCAACTGTGTTCTTTATAAAATGTGAGCAAATCTTTTGGTTTTCTAAATCCAAGTTGTGGCACATTTCATGATAATTCTTTATGTAGTCATCTCCACCTGTCTTTTGAAATGTTCTCTTTATCTCTTTTTCTTCATAATTTCTTCCAAATTCCAGAGTTCTTTCTGATATACATTTTTGGCATTTGTTTCTTTACACATCTTTTAAATGACCTTTGACTCTCTGCATGTATGTTGCTCTTTATATCTTTCCACAAGTCACCTAATTTTCAATCAGTGGTGTTCAATGTGTCAAACATGTTCTTGAGATGGTCCCTAAATTCAAGTGGAATATACGAAAGGTCATATTTTGTCTCTCTTGCACTTGTTTTAATTGACTTTAGTTTCAACATGAGTTTTCATCTGAGCAATTGATGGTTTCTGTAATAGTCGGTTCCTGGACCTATTTTGGCTAATGATGTTGAGCTTCTTTCAGATCTTTCAAAGTAGGCTTGATAAATTTGCGGTAAAGGGGAAAGAGGAAAAGGTGGAAGGAAAACCCAGCACAGAGGGGGGTAATAGCAGAGAAGGCTTATTTCCTTAATCGACAGTTTTCACAAGGGAAGGAATTCCCAACACAGGGTGGGGGAGGCAGTAAAAGGGCCTGGACTGAGATAGGCAATATGTGCACAGCCCCCGGGTCTGGCCAGATGACAAGGACACAGCATGCATTTTGGGAATGTGCTTCATCTGTTAAGGAGAGGTACACTATGGAAAGCCAGCTAATATCAAAAGGTCGGTTATTCTGTCATTTCAGCATAAAAAACTTGAATTGTCATCCAGTGGAACTCAGACCATTTTCTTTCTTTCTTTTTTTTTTTCTTAGTGGCACATATTTTATTTTATTAGTACATAATCATTTCAATAGAACATCTTAGAGAAAATACAGATATTAAATATCACTATTAATAGGAAGAAGTACTGGAAATTGTGCATATCATATATAAGAAATGTTTTAAAAAATAGATTATTTGAACACCATTATTTATTTGGAATGAATAAGATCAAATAGTTGTGTGCTGTGTTCTACTAATTAACTTTTTTTTTTCAATTGTGTAAAGCACATCTATACATTTGTTGCCCTCATCATTTTCAATGCCCATCTGTACAACTGGGCATAACTCTCTCTCTTTTTAAATTTAAATTTTATTTTATGGTGGGCTCTTACAGCTCTTATCACAATCCATACACATATCCATTTTGTTGGACACATCTTTGCATATGTTGTCATCATCTATTTCAAACATTTTCTTTCTACTTGAGTCCCTGGCATCAGCTCCTCATTTCTCACCCTTCCTCCCCAACGCTCCCTCTGTCCCCCATACCCCCTTGATAATTTAGCAATTATTCTTTTTTTTTCATGTTTTACACCGACTGCTGTGTCATTTCACCCACTTTTATGCTGTCCATTGAATGAGCTCACTCACTTCTTTCCAACCTTTTCCCTGTGTTTTGTATGAATCCTTTCATATGAATTGGAATCTCCAATTCCACCTGGTAACAGTCTCTTTCAAAAGATGAAGTACCTTTGATTCATGTGTGTTCTGCCTGGCTAGGTCCACACATATAGTTGTCACTTCTATTGTAAAAAGGTAGTTGCACGAATTAAGTGTTCATCTTGCAAAATTCTATCATGTGACTTCTACCTTTGTTTATATTACTTAACTTGAGACTTCCAATTTTCCCCCTAGTTTTATAATATTTCAGTAGAAAAGACTTCCTAAAGCAAACACTAGCTCAGAAGCCAAAGAAGGGCTGGCATAAATAACTGTATAAATTACAAATGTTTCTATGACAAATAAAACTACAATATAAATAAAATTAAAAGATAGAGAAGGGTTGGGAGAAAATACATTCACTACATATAAGGAGAGATTATGCTTGTTACCAGGAAGTACCTCAAGGTTTTTAAACTCTCTCTTCCTCAATCCTTGTCCCACTTGAAAGAAAGACTCCCAGGCAAGGACAACATTCAGAGCAGAGTGAGAAAAGATTTGACCAGAAAGCATGAGTTTATTGAAACACGTACTTTGGAGTGGGAGGAGGGGGAACAAACTCCAAAGGGCCCTTAACAGGAATAACAGCCTGGTAGAATGTAGAGTTAGGCCTTTCATTAGGCTAATCGCAAACCTCCCACCATTTGGTGGCTTTCCGGCCAGTCTTCTGCTATTGGTTGGTTCTCTGTATTATACCTTCTCTTTCTAGGCATGTGCATTCCGGCACCCTTTCACCAGACTTCATACTGAGTCCTTGTCTGCAGACTCAAGACCTAAGAGTCTTTTCAGCCACTGTGGGAGTAGAGTAAACATTTTGTCTGTCTCCATCCAGCCTCTTCACTATCTCTGTCTCTTCCATTGAGAGGGAAAGATGTCTTATCTGCTCTCCACCTGCCTGGGTGCTGAAGAAATATACAGAGAAAAGTCTTCACCTCTCTTTTGTGTTGGGCTTCTTGCTACTGTGATGGCTTGACCTATTGTCCATTTCTTTCTAGCTAACATCCTCAAACATAAGAACTTTTACAAACTTTTACTGAAGAGTAATGCAAGATACCAATGACAAAAATGTACACAGTGCAGTCTGTACATGGTCAATAAATGCCATTGTAAAAGTTGTCAGGATTTTTTTCAATGTAGATCAAAATGAAAAGATCTTTAAATGCTTGAGCTTCCCTCTTTTACCATATGCTTACCAGCATTCATCTATATATGAATCTTCATTTTACTTTTCTATTTTTATACCCTGACATGTATAAGATAGCTGTTTCATTAAATCCTGAATCACATGTTATTTCTCTAGAACTTATTTTTACTGCAGAAGAGTGTGGTAAAAATTGAACTTTCATATGCTTGCTATTATAAAATACCTATTTTTAGGTAGACAACTGGCAGAGTTACCATAGAAACTAAAACAGTAATCAATTTTAAAACCATGCATGTGTAAGTAAAGATGTGAATCTTATGAATAGACAATATTCAAACACCAAATCTTTCATACTTATTAAAAATAGGGATAATGTTTCAAAGGATGATAACAGAAGAAAATACATTTACAATTATGGTTTATCAACTAGTGTAAATTTATGCAACTGTAATAAGTTATGCATGCTTTCATTTTAAGATCGCAACCAGCTATTTTAAGAAAATCAAGTAAATGTAAAATTCAATGTAATTTGGGATGTCTCAAGTAAACAACTATTAATCCTCTAAATTTCTAGTATTAGATTTTCCTGAAATGTAATGCCCAAATCATTTTGATTTGACAGATATCTTGACTCAGATCCATCCCTTCTACAAACATGCTATGAATCCACTGGGTGAAATTGAGGATGAGCCCAGGAATCAATAGATGGCTATCAAAGTAATAGCATCTCTTAAGCATTAGTTTCAGAGGCATTTTCAGCTAGGAAATTTAGTGCACTGTTGTAAATATTACTTAATTCACTGAAAAAAATTATAGCAAGACCATTCTTTAGGGGAATGGAACTAGATTTCTTTTTTTAAACTGTTTAAATATATAAAAAGAAAAATACAAGGGAGAAAACTTTTCGTTGACAAACGGTATTATGAATGGACTTTTCTCATCTGGGCACATTCGGTGTCGTAAAATGGAATTACATTAACAGGGGCTTCGTGGTGTCATCCTCCCAAATGTATGCTAAAGGTGAACTCACTTTCCTATGCATGCTATCTTGTTTCAAAATAGGGTTTTTCTTTTATCCCACGTTAAATGAATGGGGTTATACTTAAGTCAGTTGGGTCTTATCAGTGGGGAGGTGTCTTAAGAAAGGGAAGAACGACTTCAGGACAGTCATACAGGAGGAATTCACCCCATGAAGATTCCTTTCCAAGGCCAATAAACACTGAAAGACACCCGAGTCTCAGAGGCTAGACGTGAACAAGGAATGATATGCTCCTAGAACAGACCTAGAGTGATCAGGGCCTGCTCAGTCCTAACTTAGACTTCTGTCCTCCAGACCTGTGAGACAATATATTTATTTTCTTTACAGTTACCCATTCTGTGGTTGTCTGTTACATGGATCCTAGAAAACTAAGACACACCTAAGTTCCAATGAAAATTTCAGTTGGAACTCAGATAATCTCATATAAATAGTTGTATTTTTCTCTCCAAGCTGCAAAGGAAATTTATAATTTACCAGGGAGCAGAAAGTAATTCACATTTCTATGACTATTCTCTAGTTTAATGAAAGGTTGGCTTGCAAAAATCAGTGGCTTGCAAAAGTTAGTGACTGTGGTTGCCTTCCATATATCTACTAAACATATAAAATATTTAATTATCCCAGATATTTCCAATAGTGAGTAGGAGGATCATGACTCACCATAGACTTGTTCGGCCGTAGGAAGTAATGCATTTTAATCCTCAAGAGAAATAGCTGAGATCGCTTTCCCCACACTCAGGGAGTTACAAATTATATTCACACTCCTGACTCCGAAAAGCGTTCCTTGTCCAAAAGGGATTGCAAGTAAATCAGTTACTTCAAGAACAATCTCTTACAGAAATATAAAACTTTTTTTTTGAACTTTAGAATATTTAAAGACTCCTGTTTGAACATTTGAATCACTCATAGAAGTAACATAGGAGTACAAGCAATTTGAGCTAACTGCAATGAGAAAAACAATTATTGTTGTGCGATGTTAAATTGTGTCTCCACATTGTGAGTATCTATGGCACAGTAGAACTGCCCCATAGTGTGTCCTAGCCTGTATCATAAGAGGGGAAAAGCCCCAATAACACTCAGATATTAAATGAAGATTCGTAGGATTTATTCAGCCATAGAAATGCATCTGGATGGGAAACCATCAATTTATAAAGGAGAAATCATGATGATTGCCTTGCTGAGAATGGGTCCTGAGCAGGGATGGATATAAAGGTAGGAAAAAAGAGAGTATCATGACATCGTTGATTGGATAGTTTTGATGGTGGTCACAAAAGGGAGGGTTAAAAGTGAGGAAAGGCTTCTAGTGATCCAAATACTTAGAAAGGTTTAGTTAGGCTACACAATTTACAATCATAATCATAAAACACTTAAAACTATACTTCCCAGACTGTGTTATCCAAAGTGTAAAATTGATGTAAGTATTCTTTGAGGTGGTAATGGAAATTAACACCAGGCTTTTTTCTTTAGAAGTTGCTTGCTTAAGTGAAACCTTTGTTGCCTAGGATCTTGAATAAGCCTGACAGTTCAAAGTTTTATTTTTCCTTGAGACTTTATACCAGTGTATGTGTTAAAACTTCCTTCAATGGGATAGCTTCCTTCCACACACTGGCTTGACTACAAAGAAGACATTCGTTTATTTATTTATGGCTTCTAGCAATTAACATAACGAGATCACAGGAACTTGTTAGAAGTTTGTAGACAGGCCAATAAAAGACCCATTTAATTTAATAAAAGCTGAGTTTAATTCAGTCATTCAGTTTTGATCAAAAAGACTTTATAATTTTCTCTTTCATAGCTGCAATATTTACGGGAGCAGATTGCCAGTTCTTCTCTTCCACAGAGCAGCTGCTGGGTTTGAACTGCCAAATTTTTTATTAGTAGGCAAGTTAGAAGCTGAGAATATAACCATTTCACTTTAGAAAAAAAAAGTCACTCCCTCAAACAAAACAAACAAACAAAAAATATCATTGCCATTGTCAATTCTGACTCATACCAGTGGAGTGGAATTACTCTAGAGATGATGCGAGGCTGTAATCCTTATGCATAGTGTGCTACCAAGTCTTCATCCCTTCCAGTGGCTGGTGAGTGAATCACCCACCGGCTTTGTAATTAGCAGCCAACTGCTTGACCACGGTACCCAAAGGGCTCCTTTAGAAAAAAAAAAATAGCAGCTGGCAATTCTAGTCATAGTCGATCCTTGTGAAAACACTTTGTTGATGACTTTCATAAATAAAATTGAAGATAAAGTTATTTCCTCTGTTCTTGTTGTTTTAACTTGTGAGTAAAAATAACAGGCATACAAAGTGTTAACACACCCCATGCATACAGTTCAATTAATTTTACAAAGTTAATCCCACCATATAAATAGCACACAAGGACTAGAACAAAAGCAACAGGCCACATACTACCCTTATACTCTGTAACTCACCAAGATTAAACATTATTTTGACTTCAATCACCATGGACTAGTGTTGCCTGTTTTTGAAATTGTTACGAAGACAACTATTCTTGTATGTACTAGCTTAGAGATGCTGCCCCTTGTAAACAGCATCACACTATCAGGTTCCTTTGTAGATTTGTCAGATTCCTTGGGTGGGAAATGCCTCCATCTTTCGCTTTGCATGAGAAATTCATGCCAAAGCCTGGTCTGTGATCCAAGTGGGTTCTTATAAAGGATAGAAGTTTCAGGTATTACAGTAAACTGAACACAGGCACCCTCAAGGCATTGCACAGCCACACGTGGTGGCGTGAGGCCAGAGAGAGACCACAGCCTGGCTGAGCAGAAGGTGGGGGAGCAGCTGGAAATAGGAGGGCCATGGTCTCCAGGTTCCAGCCTTTTGGGACCTACGGCTGGGAGGCGTGGTTGACAGTACTGGTACTGGTTGACCCCATTGGCTGAATTAAGCCCACCTGGACTACATTGAGCCAATCCAGGTGTACTGCCCACCTAAGTGCCCACCCCTCCCCGGTTGGGGCCTGACGTGGCACATGCTCTTTAGGTTTTATTGGCTTCCAACCTCCTGCAGGGACCCCTAGGCATGGAGAGGAACAACCCCCTATCTTGCTACCTAACAGATTTTAATATTTATTGTTGTATGTTCAATTGCATAAGTGTACTATAATTTATTCAGTCTATCGGTGACAAGACATTTAAGGAGTTTCCCTGTTTTGATTCTTACAATTCCTACAGTTCTGGATATTCTTGGACATGACCCTTTTTCTTTTAGGTCAACTTATGAGTATACCCTTCAGCATCCCTGTAGGGATACAGCAAGAAGGTGAATAACTGGGTACTCTAGGGTATTCCCATATTCAGCTTTCACTGCCAGGAGGTTCTCCAAAGTAGTTACATCAATATGAATCCCCACCGGCATGCTATGAGAGTTTGGGGAGCAGGAGGGGGCGGGGCTTCATATTGTTACCGGCGCTTGTCTTAATGAGAAAGTTACTTTTGGAAGACAGAGGGGATCACAAGAGAATTTCATTTAGAAACTGCTCTGAGGAAGTCTTACCAGACAGCATGGCGGCCTCAATATATTTTGGTCCTCAAATACCTGCTCCGTTCTTTTTAGAGTTCCCTAATGCACAACATTCTCAGGAACTTCCTGCGGGGTAGCAAGGCATCCTGGTAAATGTAGTCTTTAGATGTTGTCTTGAAGTCTATACATGCTTTGTCTAAATCTCCACCATTGTTCCCTTGTGTGGTCTCATTTCCATTCTGAGAGATCTCATACACACAGTTCTTTAAGGGATCAGAAGCAGAGCTCTCTCCTTCTGTAGATGCTTCTTGATTATATGAGGCACAGAGTATTATTTCCTGATTCTATGAGTAGAAACCTCTTCTAATTTACTCTACATTAAAGAGAGCACGCTCCTTCAGATGAAGATGCTGGGTTTGAGGCTGGGAGTCACTCATGTTCAGGGTCTGAAGTCTAGGATTGCTCAGGAGCGACTCCATCTGTTGTTTCAGGAAATTTCACCAACAATTACACACAGAGATTCTCCTAGGGGAAATTCTTAAGTACAGTACGCCAAAATAAAGAGGGGCAAGGAACAGACTGACACCCCAACAATGTAATGTCTGGTCATGAACATGTATCACTAAACATTCTCCCTCCCTTGCTTCATTCTCAAAGATTCTTAATGTAAATTTTACTATAAAAACCAGGAAGGAGTTGGTTGGTCTAACCTGCTGAAATGAAAGGACAGACAAAGAACACTCCTTTACCTACATGTTCTACCTCTGAGGACCCTTTAAAACCACACTTCCTAGTGTGTGTGTGCACATGTGTGTCTATTTGTGTGCATCTCTCTCTATAAGCACACACTTTCTCCCTGTTTTCTCTAAGAATTTTTCCTGACCACTTGTGCAGTTTGGTCGTTAGAACGGTGTGCATGTAGAATGCTGAAGATGGCCTTCGGGAAGGTTAAAGGCATGGGATGGAACTTGGGCTCTGTATGCAGGCTCCGGCTTTCTGCAGAATAAGTGCCCGTGGGCTTCTGGCAATGACACATTTCCTCCTCTTGATTAGAGGCTGGAGATAGCACACTAATAATTAACTCGGGCTGAGCTGGGCTTACGATGGTGGCCAGAGCAGGCCTTTTAACTTACAGGACTGGTATTCCACTGGATACCATCGTGTTTGTCTTTACTAGGAAACATCATAGTGTTTATGAGACCCTACGTACATCGGCTTGGTCCAAGCTTTGCTTTTTCTTCTACTATAGGTGGAGCAGCAGTGGAAGATAATACTGTGAGCGGAACATCATAGTGTTTATGAGACCCTACGTACATCGGCTTGGTCCAAGCTTTGCTTTTTCTTCTACTATAGGTGGAGCAGCAGTGGAAGATAATACTGTGAGCGGAATGTTGGGTTAAGGGGTTTTCTTCTCACTTTCATTTTACAACATGTAATGCCACACTTTCAACTAACCTGCCATGATTTTCTTGGTACCACCACCTAAGTCCCAAGAAAAGACTTGGTGCCTTGTTACAAAACATCTATTTTCCTTGAAAGGCAAGCTAGGAGATTGTGGTAGTTCCATAATCTGGTGTCAATTTGAGAAGATTAAGAGTGTAGGGGTGGAGTCTAGTCTGTCAATCAGATCATAGCCAATGAGGCTTCTGTGTGGGCATGGCTTTTTCCTGAGAATTCTGGGAAATCTGGGAAATCTCGTTTTTCTCCTTGGAGTTCGGAGAGACACACTATTCACTCCCTTGGAGATGCTCTACTGAGAAGACACATGGGAGATACTCTACTGACAAGACACATGGCATTATGCTGATTGACCCCACGCCCTGGGAACTGGAGGATCTGTTAGGTAGGCTAGCGTAGAGTTGGGGGATGTCCACGAACGCCTGCCCAGAGGGCCAAGCTACGGAAACAAAGGAGTGGCGCACTGCACATGCTCAGAGGTTCAGGTTTCTGGCTGGTAGGCATGGGTGGGTGCTGAGCCTGGATTGGCCCATCTAGGCCAGGTAAATTCAATTCAGCCAATGCGGTCGATCAGGGGTCATCCACCACGCCTCCCGGTGGAATCCTTGAAAAGGCAGGAGCCCGGAGAACTTTAGAGAAACTTTGGGACACTTTTGCGTGACACTGAGCAGCTTCCAGCCAGGCTGCATGTTCGGAAGGAGTCCTTTGGGTGCCGTGTAAACCTGAAACCTCTTCTAACTCTCATAAAACTCACTTGGATCACAAATCAGGCTTCGGCATGAATTCTTTCTCGCGCGGAGCCACGGACCGAGATATAGATCTAGCTCCAGAGAGGTCTAACAAATCCATGTAGAGACCTTTGCCAGCGATGAGGTGCTTCTACCACCACTGGATCCAAAAGACTTTGTGCCCACTGGTCTGTGATCATCCTGCATTTGGCGGCATTGCATGTGTTTCATGAGTCTAAATAAGACTGTATAGATTGGTATCGGACATATGTACTAATATTGGACTTATGGACTTGATCTGGACTGGGCTGGGACGTTTTCTCAATATTCAATTGCTGTTGTATATAAACCTCTTTCTTATGTACATATAAGTGTCTATGAATTTGTTTCTCTAGTCTAACTGGACTAAAGCAGATATTATTTTTAGTAACCAGCTGTCACATAAGTAATTATTTAACTAGATTTCAAGTGACATTAAAAGAAGGTACTACAGGTAATAAGGTTACTGAAGGGGAAACCATAATTTACCCTTACTTGCATGAAGTAAAAGCTTAAGAGAGTTTAAAGTGGGAGGCAGAATTAAATGATATATTAAATTCTTGTGGCTAATTTTAGAGTGCAATAGATTACCAGCACTTGTCGTGAATTTTGACAATCCAACATATTCATTCTTAATCCAATTGTCTATCCTCCTAAAAGGCAAAGGGTAACTAAATAGATAAAATCCCTAATTTTAGATTAAGAGATATAACTAGTATTGTGTTAGTATGTGTTGACTAGAGAAACAAATTCAGAGACACTAATATGTGTATAAGAAAGAGCTTTATATAAAGAGTAATTGTATATTAAGAAAATATCCCAGCCTAGTCTATATCAAGTCCATAAATCTGATATTACCCTATACATGTATGTCGATACTAGTCCATAAATTCCTCTTTAGACTCATGCAGCCATGCAATGACGCCGAATGCAGGAAGATCTCAGGCCAGTGGGTGGAAAGTCTTGTGGATGCAGTGGTGGTGGAAGCATCTCAGTGCTGGCAGGGGTCTCCACGTAGCTCCTTCAGATCCAGGGCTCTAGTATAGCTCCATGTATCGTGTCAACAGGAATGTCTCACAGGGTGTGTCTGTCTGCCCCACCTCCATCAAGCTATTTATCTCTCCATCACCTCCAAATGAGGTTATCAAGCTTCAACCTGATTGACAGGCTAAACTCCGCCTCTTCACTCTCAAATTGGCAACAGATTATATAACTACCACAGACTACCCCTTGTCAATTTGACACTTTAACACAAATCTTCAGCCATACACAATTTTCAAACAAACAATAATAAAGCCATATTTGTACCTAATAGGATAAAACTAAACTGTACACAATTCAGTATGTGCCAAAGTCTCATTTAAGCATAAGTATGCTACAAGTTAACAAAACAAAAATATTCTATATTTATGTGAACACCTACACCATAATCCTATAATCCCATGCACATATTGCCCCACTTATGAAAGTTTGTAAGCCAGCCACTTAATGCCTTTATCCTTCCATTTTGGGTATCCAATTTCTAAACTGCCCACTTACATCAACCCATTGTTCGGAGGAGACAATCATGATCTTTGACATGAAGAATCTTCATTCCAGTTGGAACCTTGTGAATTCTGCATCCACAAGCAAAGTCAAATGATCCTTCTTTGTAAAGAGAGTTTCTTCTGGGCTTCAGGTTTTTTCCAGCTTTGAGCACAAACCACTAGTTCAAAATTCAAAAAGCCAGAGTTTGTTTATTTTTCTTTCTTCAATCTGTCAACAGCCCCGTAGGCAAGTATCTTCTCTTTCTAATGCCCTGAGCACTCAAGATACTGGGTGGGGCTTAGCTTTTTCAGAGCCTTCTTTGCAGGCATGTCCTAAAGCCATTTAAAGGTCAAATTTTAATGGCTTGAGGCAAGTAGGCTCACAAGCTCTCTATTTTCATACTTCCCAATAATCATTTCTATTAATTTTTATATTAACAATAATAAGCAGAAGAAATCAGTATAAATGAAATAGAATCAGATACTAAAAATTCATTTCTTATAACAGTCAAATTAAATTCTTTTCTAACTTATCTTAATCCTTATCCTAAACTATTCCATTAAAATGGCATTAGGACTCTGACAGCATCAAGCCAGAGCCAGGCTTTCTGTCAGCCATTTTCACTAAGCAGCTTGGTCTCAAACACTACTACAAGTAGTGTATGTGGGAATAATCAAACTGCAGGTTAGTCACCCATCGGAAGGGAGGCTCGTCTGAATTATTCAGTGCACCAGTTTGGGGCAAAAAAACAGCATGATTCTCATGACTCACATACTTTACTCACCTAACCTTGCTCTGTGGACTTCTTTTTGATTCCACCAATGAAGAGGGGCATGAAAGGACAGTGATTTGACAAAGTAGAAGAGGTGAAGAAAAAAATGAGGGAGGTGCTGTCAGCCATCCAAACAGATGAGTTTGAAAATTTTTTCCAAGAATGGAATCCCAGATTTGACAAATGTATCGAGTGTAATGGAGAGTGCTTTGAAGGTGATATGGTTGTTTTGTAAAACAATTTAAATACAGAGTTTTGGGGGGTAAATCCACATTTTGGGGGGGGGTGGTAACCCAGGTATCTACATTCAGGTCTGCAAAATAGTGTTTATTTTTCAAGTTGAAAAGCTTATCAGAGCTGTTTAGAACAATGAAATGTTTTAAAATTTCTATGACATTAGATCAATTTTGGTGGGTTTATTAATAAAATCGAACAAGGGTGGTGAATTTGTTAATTTCATAGATTAAGGGTAAACTCTTAGCATTTGTATCCCAAAAGGCTCAGCAGGCCAGAAAGTTAATTTACATATGAAAACTCCTCTTACTTTAATCAGGCTTTGGCCAAAATTGGTTGGCCCATTTGTTAAAAAACAGCCTGCATTTATTGCATAGTTTATAATTTATAGTTTTACCCCTTCAAATATTTTCAAGGTATAACATATGTGAAAGCATTTGATTGTATAGGT
Organism: Echinops telfairi; assembly: GCF_000313985.2. NCBI lineage: Eukaryota > Metazoa > Chordata > Mammalia > Afrosoricida > Tenrecidae > Echinops > Echinops telfairi. Next base: position 18,054,850 of record NW_022104341.1, read on the forward strand.
CATAAAAATCTATGGGTATAGCCTTGAGAGGAATGAGCATTCCAGAACACTTCATTGTGTTCATGCAGAACCTGTGAAACTTGTACATGGATCAAGAGAATACTGCATTGCTTAAAATCAGGAAAGGTGTGCGACAGGCTTGTATCCTCTCACCACAATTATTTCATCTGCATGTGGAGCAAATATTCTGAGAAGTTGTATTATATGAAGATAAATGAGGCATCAGGATTGGAGGAAAGCTTATTAATAGCCTGTGATATGCAAATGACACAACTTTGCTTGCTGCAAATGAGGAGGACTTAAAGCATTTGATGATGAAGACCAAGATTGCAACATTCAGTATGGAGTACAACTCAATGTAAAGAAGACCAAAATCCTCACAACTGTACCAACAGGTAACAACATGATTAATGGAGAAAGCATTGAAGCTGTTTGTTGCACACTGTTACTTAATCTTTTCAGAACCTCTAAATAGAAAGCTTGATTAACAAGTTGATCTGATGGAATGAACTCCAAATACACTAACAGTCAAAATTTTAGTCTTTTGGGGAAGTTGACGGACATCCAGAATGAGGTTTGTCATCAATTGACATTTCACCTTTTTTGAAACTTGAAAAACACTCATACATTTGAGTTTTCCCCGTAGCGTTGTCCTTGTACTATGTTCAACATCACAACAGTTTCTGCAGAATTTTTCCCAAGCAGGAGACAAAATTTCACAGCCACACACTCCTCTCTTAAATTGGCCATCACAAAAAATGGAAGTTCCAGTGAAATTGCTTTTATGAAAAAATTCACTGTGACCGGAGAGAGCCTCCCAGGCAATGCCACTGGGTGCACTAAGTTTAAGTGAGTTGCTCGATGTTTGCCTAGTGGGAAAAATATGCACTACTAAAGTTCCGCTCTGCCCAGGATAATCCTGGTTTTGGGGGGGTGGCCCCGTGTACATCTTTCCTTTAAAAAGATATGTGAACTTCCAATTACAGTAAGATTTTTGTTTGCTAAATTTAACATCAGCAAATAACTTAAAGATCTTGGTTCTAAAGTTGTTTCTTATAAGCATGCACATGCCATAAAAATCAAAGTTGAGTTCCTAAGGGGGGGAAAATATCCCTATACACTTTATGTAATTACCATCCCAAAGTAAAATGTATACTTTTACCAACCTTTTGTTTTAGAATACCTTGGTATACCAATTAAAATAGATAGTTGCATCTTTAGAAGGACTGTCTTATTAAAAACATATAAAGTCATTTGTCAACCAAGGAACTAAGCTGGGAAATGTGTCTAAGGTCGGAAAGAATTTCTAAAGTGGGGGCTTACTTAGCCCATGGATAAAACACATGTGACATCTGGTAATTGCCACCTTGGGTAAAGAGGCAAGCCCATGTTTTTCAGAAATTAGGCAGGCTACATTCACTGCCTGCTTTTCCTACAACCAAGGGTACACTTAACTCAACCCATTTTAAAACACTCAAGTTCAATGGTCTGTTCCCTACTTCAGACTCATAACATTCTCAATACAGAGCAAAAGGATAAGAAGGCATTTAAACTTCAAAACAAGCTCAAGAAATTAACACTCTGGTTTTCAACATCAACACAGAGAAACATGAACGAAAGCCAGTTTCACAGATACAAAGCGAATAGTTCCATCATAATAAGATATTACAGAGGTCTGCTAAGGGAAGATTTTAAATTGTAGACCATAGACAGATGGTCCCTAAGCCAAAAGTAAGAGGAGAAAAAAATTCTTAAGCAATACTCCTCTCACCTCTGGGGTCTTGGCAGATTCTTACCACTGAGGTTGAGAATATGCAGAATTGTATGGGCTCCTGGCAATTTCTCATCTTCTTGCCCGAGTAAGACTTCAATTAGATTCTACAACGGTGAAGAATGATGCTTGTGTGTGTGTGTGTGTGGAGGGGCGGGGGAGGAGGGGAGCAGAGGTCATTGCCTCTTCTTTTTCCTGGGCTGACTTGACAGATAATGCTACTGGAATACAGTTTCTTGTCTTGCCAAGGAAAAGCCTTACTTTTGGAAGACATAGAGCATAGGTGGAAGTCTTACCAGCCAGCACGGCTGGCCCCACTATGTTGTGGCTCCTGAATGCATGTCTAGCTTTTTAAAGAGTTCCCAAGCACAGGAGATTATCAGGAACTTTCACCAGTATTGGCACCTCAATGAGGGGTAGCAAGGGGTTCTGGGAAATGTAGTCCCAAGAGGACATGAACTCTGCACAGGCTCTGTTCAAATCTCCACCTTCACTTCCTTGCCCTATCTCAACTCCTGACAAAGTGTCTAGTGGACATGTAATAAATTCTCATTATTGCTTTTAATTAGCATTTTCCTAATATGTAATTAAATTGAGGACTTACCAGATGGCTTCATAGGAGATGTTACCGAGTATTCAAAGAAGAGCTGACATCAGTCCTCCACAAACTCTTCATGTAGAATGGGACAGAAAACTGCCAAACTCAACCGGTGAAGCCAGCACAACCCTGATCCCCAAGCCAGGTGAAGATCCCGCAAAGATAGAGAACTACCAACAGATATCCCTCATGAGCATAGATGCAAATATTCTCCAAAAATCTTGGTGAATAGAATCCAACAACAACACAAAATGATAATACATCATGACCATGTGGGATTCATACTAGGGATGTAAGATAATTCAAAATTCAGAAAACAACATAATCCACCACATTAACAAGGAAAAGGATAAGAACCATATGATCATATTAATTGATGCAGAAAAGCATTTGACAATATCCAACATCCATTCCTAATAAAAGCTCTCGAGAAGATAGGATTAGAAGGAAAAATCCTCAACACAATAAAGGCCATATTCGAAAAAACCAAAGCCAATATTACACTCACTGGGGAAATGCTGAAAACATTTCCACTGAATAGGGAACCCAAAAAGGATGCCTCTTATCCCCATTCTTAATCAGCATTGTGCTAAAAGTCCTAGCTGGTACCATAAGACAATGTCAAGAAATCAAGGAAATACAATTGGGCAAAGAAGAAGTGAAACTTTTGCTATTTGTAGACAATATGATTTTATATATTGAGAAGCCTAAGGTGTACACAATAGGATTGTTGGAAACAATAGAGGAGTTTAGTAGAGTACCAGGATACAAGATTAACTAGCAGAAATCAATTGAATTCCAATATACCAGTGATGAGGATACTGAAACTGACATCAAGGGAATGATACCATTCACAGTTGCCATACAAAAGCTGAAATATCTAGGAATAAACCTAACCAAATAAAACAAAAGACCCATACAAAGAAAACTACAGAACATTATTACAAGAAACCAAAAAGGACCTACTCAAATAGAAGAATATCCCATGTTTATGTTTTGGAAGACTCAATATTGTGGAGATGTCAATACTATCTAAAGCAATCTACAATCTCAATGCAATTCCAATCCAAACTCCAGCATCATTCTTTAAAGAAATGGGGAAATTAATTACCAACTTCATATGGAGAGGCAAGAATCCCAGGGTAGCCAAAGAAGTAACTTTGCACTACCTGATCTCAAAACCTGCTGTCAAATCAGCCTGGGTCTGGTATAATGATAGATGTACGGACTAATGGATCAGGGACAGAAAATTCAGAAATAAAAATATCTGCATACAGACACAATTTTTGACAAAGGCCTAATAAGCATTCATTGGGAATCAAGTACCATCTTCAATAAATAGTGCTAGAAAATGTGGATCTCTATCTGCAGAAGAAGAGAACAAGATCCATATCTCACCCCATGCACAACAGCAAACCCAAAGTGGATCAAACGCTTCAATGTAAAATCCAAAGCTATCAGGATCATCAGTGAGAAATCTAGGTGCCTGAGTGCAGGGAATACACGGGCTATCAGAAATAACAAAGGAAGCACACTCCGTGGAAGACAAAATAGATGCATGGGACCTATTAAAAATAAGACACTTGTGTACATTGAAAGATTTCATTAAAAGAGTAAAAAGATTGGGAAAATATATTTAGCAATGGCATAATGGACGAAGGACTAATTATGAAAATCCATAGCATACTACAAGCCTACAAGAAAAAAACAAAAACCTAGCAATCCTCTGAGAAGGTGTGCAAAGGACCTGCTCAGATAATTCACAAAGAATGACACTCGGATGGCTAATAAACACACGAGGAAATGCTCTCGCTCACTAGCCATCACAGGAAATACAAGTAAAAACATCCATGAGATACCATCTAAAACCCCTAACTGGAGCCAAATTAAAAACACAAACGCAACTGAGAAAAACAAATGCTGGGGATGGTGTGGTGACATTGGAACTCTTATTCAGTGCTGGTGAGCGTATATGTACAGCCACTTTGGAAAGCAATATGACAATTTCTAAAACCAATGGCAATTTAAATACCATATGATCCAGCAATATCATTACTGGGCATGTTAGTTTTGAGCTCCTGGTCAGGAAGGGGAGGTACCCCTGGACTGGCCCATCTAGGCCAGGTGAACTTGATTCCGCCAATGGGGTAGACCAGTTTTGTTGACTACACCTACCAACGGGACCCCCTTTTAGCCAGATGTTTTGCTCTGGCGCTCTCTCCCAGTGGCTGTGGCCCGAGTGGCTGAGCCACTGACCCAGACCTTGGTACCAAAATGTGTTAGAGAGGGTTCTCTAGAGAGATAAAACCAAATTGCTGATAATTTAATATATTTATTTATAAAGATAATTAGATATATAACAAGAAATGAACTGTTAAATCATATACAGATAAATATACAAGAAATAAACAGTTAAATTAGAAAGCACTACAAATGGCTTAGTGCAACTCATGTCCGTGAGAGAAAGTTGAGAGACTAGCGGTCCTTCAAGTCTCTGTCTGATGCCAGATCTTCCTCTATTTGTAGAGAGAGCTAGGCTATGTCAGCACAGCAGCCAATCACAAGGCAGGTCACCAACCGCCAGTCCCCAGCTCCAGAGAAGTCTTTAAGGGACCTCAACTTACAGCAACACAGTCCACAGGCTAGGCATTCCACAGGCAGTGTAGCCTTTAAATTGAGGCACAGAACAAGCAAGGCAGCCGCACACTGGTCCGATGATCACAGAGTGAGAGACAAGAAAGGCAAGGTTCACCAAGCCATCCATCTCTCCGCCCCTCAGTCAATCCCACCTGCGTTTATCAGCCAGGCTGGCACAACAAACTATCTCAGCCACTGTCCCACGCACTTGTGCCACTTCTATTCTCTATATACTCACTTGGATCACAAACCAGGATTCTGCGTGAATTCTTTCTCATGCTAAGCCAAGGACCGAGGTATGTCTCTCCCAGGAGAGAGGGATCTAACAGGCATATACCCCAAAGAAATAAGAAACAGATCACAAACAGACGTGGGCTCCCACATGTTCATCGCAGCACAGTTCATAATAGCAAGAAGTTGTAAATAGCCTAAGTTCCCATCAGTAGAAGGTTGGATTAAAAAAAAAAGCCTCTGGTACATACACACAATGGAATACTATGCATTCTTTAAAAAATGTGATGAAACCATGAAGCACCTCAACTTGTGGAAGGATTTGGAAGACATTATGTTGGGTGAAGTTAGTCAATCACAAAAGGACAAATACTATATGAGTCCACGGCTGTAGCGACAAGCAGTAGAATGGGCACAAACTCAGGATTTAGGGCATCCAGTCTGCTGGCCAGGGGGAGCAGGCAGCCTATTAGAAAGCCTGACTGGTGCCAAAGGTAAGTAATTTGAAGGGCACTTTGCAGAAGAGCGTCTCAAACCAGCTGAGATCAATGGCCAAGAGGGGAAGGGAGGTTGTCTACTGAGTGTCATGCAAAGTTATGATGAGGTCCCTCTGGACAGGTAGACGTCCCTATCAGAGGGATGAGGGATACTGATGGGAAAATCAAGTCAGGAGAGGGGACAGGGCAAACACGACTCGGGGAACACAACTGCATGACTGTTGGTAGGAAAAACTAGAGCACCTACCTCCAGGTGGGGGAAAGAATGACTGAAAATGGTTTTGGGGACCCTGGTTGGGGAGTGTTCCTGGTGGTATGCACTGAATTTGGCCACATTGACCTAGGTTACTATGTGCTTCCTGGAGACCCAGGCCAGATGCTGTGGAACTCTGGGGTGTTGAAGCCTGGATCTTCAAGGTGCACAGCATGCTCCAGAGGCTGCATCAGTGAGGTCCCATGGGGAAATTCCACTAGGTGAACTGGACTTTTCCTTAGACACACTTGTAACCCCAGGACAGAAAATACATGGTGCCCAAGAGAGCAGAAGACAGCTGTTGCAAGATTGTTGAACTGTTAGTAGGAGGAGAAGCATGGTCTTACTCCATCACTGCCCTATATGCTGTATTAAGGTATGTGTTATTTTGGCAAACCTGCGACTGACATTCTCAGTGATTATGATTATAAATTTCCCCTGACAAGTAACCCCATTGTTTTTATAAATAGTGTCCAGCCACCAAAGGTTTGATTCTGTAGTTGTGAATAATTCAGGTACGGCAATATGGAGTTAGCTCTCTGTGGCAGTTACAGTTTCCTGTCAACTTGAACAAGGGGTGGAGTTTAGCTTGTCAAGCAGGTCATAGTCAATGATGCCTTCTCCTGAGGATTCGGAGAACTCCTGTCTTCCTCCCTGAAGGTGGGACACACACTCTCGCTGCTTCACATTCTGTTGACAAGCCAGATGGAGCCATGCTCATGGCGGTCAGAGCCCTGGAGCTGGAAAAGCCACACACAGAGAGCCACTCCGGTGTTGAGATGCTTCCACGAGACTGTTCACCCACTAGCCTGTGATCTTCCTGGTTTTGGCATCATTGCATGTGCTGCATGAGTCTGTAGAAGAATTTATGAACTAGTAGTAGCCATATGGGCTAATATCAGACTTATGAACTAATATCAAACTTATAGACTTGATCTGGACTAGGCCAGGATGTTTTCCTAATATGCAATTGCTCTTGGATATGAAACTCTCTTTTACACACATATGAGTGGTTCTGGATTTGTTTCTCTAGTCAACGCAGACTAACACACCTACATTGGCCCAACATTCCTCTCTCAACAGGCCTTTAAAAATTAGTACTGGGGTGGGGGGAGGGGAGGGTCCCAAGAACACATTAACAGAAGATCGTTATGCTCCGGGGGATGATCGATAAGACTCTCTTCCATAAATTAACAAGGAGGTTTTGAAATGGAGCCAAAGGCAGATAAACTAAACAAAGCAAAAACATAGAACCAGGAATGGTTTGGAGCTCACACTAAATCCTAGCTCCAATTTAAGAACAATTAGTATGGGTGCTATCGCAAAATGTGTTGAAGAAATTAGATGGTGCCTGGCTCTCAGATAAAATAGAGTCTGGGGCCTTAAAGGCTTGTCTCCAAACAAACAGCCATCTAAGTGAGATGCCAACTCAGTCCACATGAAAGAGGCACAATAATATGAGTCATCAAAGGATTGTAAATCATATCATCCAAAGTCAAAGGAGGGATTAGTATCAGAGGCTACATTGTGAGAATCTGGTTTGCAGAAGTGTATGGATGACAGTGGGATCCTAGAATACATCTGTAGGAACTGCAGAAGAAATAAGCCCCTGGTGATTTCCCTCCAGGAAAAATAGAGGGATAGGAGGAAAGTGGTTACTAAACCAAGTAGTGTATTAGAGAGATGACTATAGAAAATCAAAAGGATACATCTGACTTGAATGGCTAAAACTTTGTCAGTTGATCCCCCGCTAATACCCATTAGACCTGATCTGGTTTTAAACATTTTCTGTATTTTTTTCCCTATTTTGTTTGTTCATATTGGGGGTTATCTCAGATGTGTTATGCCACTGGGGGTCACCCTCTTGAATTTTCATTTTGTATTTTTCTGTTTTTCAGTATATGAAACCCAGGATTGACGAATTTACAGGGACAGCAAGTAGAATAAAGGTTTCTGGGGGAGTATCGTGGTGGTGGTAGTAAAAGGGAGCTGAAGTCAAGGAGTCCAGGAAGGAAAAGAATGTTTTCAAACTGATGGTAGTAGCAATTGTGCAATTCTGCTTGATGTGATTGAACTATGGGATGGTATGATATCTGTATAAGCCCACAAGGGGGAAAACTTGAGGACTTATTTATATATTTGTTAGTCACATGGATATCCTCATTTGTGAAGGGCATTACAAAATGATATGTGCTTCATAAGGGAAAATGGTAATCTGTCCTGCTATGTTTCAGTAAACACCTTGAGGGATGATTATTAGCACTGTCATTGGTAAACCACTGCACGAGTTTGTATAGAGTGTTAGGGCAGAGGCTCATGTTTTATTTACCACTGAATTTTTAGAGTCAGCAGAGTGTTTTTAGATAACTGATTTTGTATTTTTTTCCTTTTACTAATGGAGCTTTAAAATACCAGTTTCCTTATAAAGACTGGTTTAGCTTTATCCCACTAATTTTTGTACGGTGTGTTTTTATATTAAAAAAAAAGATAATTGTTCTTCATTTCCTCATAATTTCTTCTTTGCTCTTTCAGCTACAATAGGAAGTCAAAATATCGCTACAACATCATAAAAATCTCAAATCAACAAAGCATCAAATTGTGAAGTTATCTTTTCTTGACATAGCCTCCGTCTTGGTTTCCATCTCTTTGCCGCTTCCCCATACAATTCTGCGTTCTCTGATGTCCAGCACACGAACATGGCAGGTTCGCATTCCCAAGGGACTCCAACAGTGTTCCTTTTCAATGTTCTTTGGGTCTGGGGAGCCTGAAGCAATCTGAAGAACCCAGATCAAGAAAGGAGGGTTGATAGTGTGTGGTTTCCCAACCAAATCTCAGAGGAGAACCCCAGCAATCCTCAGAGAATGAACAGAGGCACAGTTGTCATGGAAAAGAAAAATGCCCAGCACAATTTCCCCTGGCCCTGTTCTCACCAATGCAGGCTTTCGTTTGAAAACTTCATAATAAGTTCACATGTTCACCCGGTATCATTTGAGAAAATATAGCAGAAGTATTCCAGTGGAATTACAAAAAGGACTCACCGTAACCTTCCGAGCTGCCCTCTATGCCTGGGATTAAAACTGGCTAAGCCGATCCCTTCAGAAGTCACTGTTTTTATTGCATCTTTTAAATTATGTTGTGGGACCCTAAAAAGACAATGACAATTGTATTACTGAGACAACATGTCTGCTACTGACTGCAGACATATGTTTACGTATATTTTGTTGGGAATACACCCTGGTTTGTATGAACTTGTCTGTCAGTTTTTCTTACTGTAGTGACTTATGGATTGTTGTGATGCAGGAAGCTGCGTCACTGGTATTTACAATGTCCGCAGGGTCGCCCCAAGTGAGCAGGTTTCAGATGACAAAGAAGGAACACTCGTAGGCTGTCGCTCCGCAGTGGTGTGGACTACGCAGAGTAAACCAGGTACCCGCTCAATATGCCTGTCCCATCACCGTGGGCACAAATCTCCAGGGTTCTGCAGGGGCAGGGAAGGACAGGGAGGAAGGTCAGCTTTGGGCTCTTGCTGATTTTTTAAACAGCCTCTTGGGAGTTTGTTTCGAAGGTGCCCAAGGTTTCAAGTGAGTAGCCCTGGTTTCATTACAGGGAAACAGAGTTGGTATTTAAAACTCACTGACCGCTCTTCAAGAGAAAGAGATCAGGCTGCTTGTTCCCATAGAAAGGTACATTCTAGTGAGGCCTATAAGCAGCTCTGCTCTGTCCTGGGAGTCCGCTGAGTCGGAATTGATTCGACGGCGGTGGGCTTGGTCTTAGTATTGGGAAGGTTGCAAGTTGAGCATTGGTGGAGGAATAGTGATAAACGAATCAATTTGCCTGTAAGCTTTACATTTCCAAGGTTTTCTTGCAAATCTAATGGTTGTTAGGTGAAGGAGTTAGCTGCCAAATGTTTTATGTTCTCTTTTCCC
>NW_022104341.1:18067561-18068122 GCF_000313985.2 Echinops telfairi
CATGTTTAAATACTTTAAATATATATCTGTGGTATGGAAAAATGACTTCTGAGAAATGATCTGGAATTAGGTAAATGTGTTGCTCACAAAACTGCTGCTGTGAGTTCTAGTTACATAGAAGCAGTGCCTTAACTCTAACAGGTTTTTCCATCCTTACGTTTGTTCCTATGGAAACTGACCTCTCTCTCATACTCTCTGGTATCACTTTAGGAGCAGGTTACAGCAGCAGTGGCCAGAAGGAAACATAAAATATTCATAGAGTAGCTACTCAATGATTCCACTCTCATACTTCTAGGTGTATGCTTTCTCTTAAAGGCCACACACAAATGTGTCTACCCACACAACACATGTTTACTTCTTGCTTACTGTCTAGACCACAAATCTGGAAAAAAAAAATTTTCTGGCTTGGCAATGAAACACTATGGTGGTGAGGCCTTGTGGTCTAGCAAGGCATGTGTGGAAGTGGACAAATCATGGCAGTGGACAAAGCAGGGATGGAACTGTAAGATGATGCTTACTTACTGGGAATTTTTCAATTCAGAGACAGGATGAATAAGAAGG
>NW_022104341.1:18069676-18071580 GCF_000313985.2 Echinops telfairi
TAGATACTGAAAAAAAATTATAAATGTTCAAGAATTTATGAGGGAGGGTGAAAAAATGAGGTAATACTAAGGACTCAAGTAGAAAAAAAAGTTTTGAAGATGATGGCAACATATCTACAATTGTGCTTGACACAATGGATGGATGTATGGATTGTGATAAGAGCTCTAAGAGCCCCCAATAAAATTATTTTCTAAAAGAAAAAAAACCCTACAAATTATTCTGAAATCATAATATTTTTTAGGATCATGAATAAGCTGAATGCTGTTCAACTGTTAGGACTTGAACCAGGAGTGAAAGTTGTATTCATTTTTTGTTATCTGTTCTATTGTTTATTTTGAGGAAAAGTATGTTTTAATAAAAATGATAAATAACAACAAATAATAATAAGAGTAATAAGGAATGCATGAAGATATGAGATGATCTGGAATTAATGAAGATGAATTTAGTTTTTCATTCTCAAGCTTTCAGATCATCAGTTACCTAATCTATGAAGTAGGAATAAGAGTAACCTATGAAGTAGGAATCTATGAAGTAGGAATAAGAGTAACCTATGAAGTAGGAATCTATGAAGTAGGAATAAGAGTAGGCTGAAAAAATGGCATGAGGGCCAGACCTAATCTCTTTGACCACACAGCTGAGACAGAGAATCCAACTCCATATCTACTCAAGGATGATATGCCTTCTAACTTCTTTTACCCTTTTCTGACACCAACTATCCCCTCCACTTCTCGGTTGGGTTCAGTAATCCATTGCAGTGACTTCCCAGAACGCACAGGCAATATTCACGATTGTGGAGTCATTAGGAAAACAGTCAGGTTACCCTTATTAAGACTATAGTTGTTTGGTCCACAACACTTCTCAGCCATTCTGGCAGGTAAGTCCAGCTAGAAGTCCCTTAACCTCTGTCCTGCTTGGGCCAGTGTTACAAAGCATCTTTAAGGTTCATAGTGCCCATAGACACCTGATTCTAGCAGCCGGCATCTGGCCCAAAGACACTCAGCTTTATTCATCCTGTGGACGGAGAAGCTCAATGTCCTGTCTCATGGTCTCGGTGGTCCAGCCTCCCATGCCTCTTCAGGCAGGGATCTCACGTGCCACTTTCTTTTGTCCTTTTCCTGGGATTCTCAACTCCTAAGACGGTCCACTGGAATGACCTAACTGACCAAGGCCCAAGTTCGAGTATTCCACCCCTTATTTGAATCTCCCATCCAGTCATTTGGTGGCAGTTACAAAGACTATGGAGAGACAAGCTATAGGGAGCAATTTAAATTCACTACCAGCCCCCATTTCGATATATGAGGAGTCCAGCACACTGCTACTGTTTCACGGCTGGCCTTACATTTCTTCAAACCTTGCTCTAGGTGCCATTTTCTTTATGCTATTATATATTTAATATTTAGTCAAAGATTAATAATTAGTCTCCTAAATATGAAGTAATTTATTCTAATATAAATGACTATATTGAAATCTGTGAACTGAAGTATACATTCTGAATGTGTAAGACAAGCATCTTTGTCATTTCCTGGTGGAAGCTAGCAGAATTAAAAACACAGCAAAACAAAAATCATTGCCTTTACGTTGATTCTGACTCATGGTGACCCAGCTGGATTTGGGTGAAAAAACACGAATTTTGAAGAAGTCTTGACAGACCATTAATATAGGAGAACCACTATCTGAAATATTTTTTTTTAATTTTTAAAATTTTATCCCATTCCATGGAGCTAGCTACACTTTCAATTATTTATAATGAGGAGGTCAAAATGTAAGTTTCTTAATAAGCATGCTCTAAATATATTCATTAGCCATGATACGTGGAGAAAAGATTGAAATCGTCAAGGATTTCATCCTGCTTGAATCCACAATCAATCCTCATGCAAGCAGCTGTCACAAAATCAGACTGTAC
>NW_022104341.1:18072843-18074313 GCF_000313985.2 Echinops telfairi
TTTTGAAGTGCTAACCTTTCAATAAGCAGCCCAACCTGCACCGCCAGCACTCCTCCAGTACATCTTAGACTTCATGAAATAAAGAAATTGCTTCCTAGAGCGGTATCAAGCACTTAAGAGTCTAACAGTCCTTAACACATAGTAGGAACTCATTAAATATTTCAAATGAGCAAATTACTACATATATTTATCTTATTCTTTATTTCCAGAAATTATTTCTTCTTATTTCATTGCTGCTTCTATGCACCCTCTTTGTATTTTGTAGATAAAGCACCTCAACACCAGGTCTGAAATTATGGATTTTTATTAAAGTTCTTTTTCCTCATAGATTTTTTTCAATAGTTTTATTGGCCTATAATTCACACATCATATAACTCAGTAGTTCAAGCGATTCAAGAAGGGTTGGACAGTCATCACCGCAATCCATTTCAGAAGATTTTTTCATTCTTGTCCTCATCATTATTAGCTCCTCATTTCCAATCTCCCCTGCCATACCCCCATGGAACCCTTAATCCATTACTGTCTCCATATATTTACCTATCCTGGATTTCATATACAGAAGAAACATTAACAGACAAAGAAAACACTCACAAGCATAACCAAGTAAGACAGATAAAAATTGCATTACATAAGACAGCAGAAAATATTGAAACCCACAACAAATTTCAATGGATCATGAGGGAGATCAAATGATAGGGTGCTAAGTTTTAATCTAATTGCACCTGCAACAAAACAATTTTCAATGTATTCTGTATGTTAGCAAAGCTATTCACATCCCTGTTCTCTCCTCATGCCATTTTATCTGCTTCTTCTGAGTTGTGCTTCAGTGTTTGTCTTGTTCTTCCTTCCCTGGGTTTTCAGGGATGGTTGGCTGTTTTCAAGCAGCCCTGATGGTGCAGTAGTTAAGCACTCAACTGCTTCCTAAAAGGTTGGTGGATGGAACTCACCACCATCTCCACAAGAGAAAGCGCCTTTCCTATAGAGCTATTCATTTCTCACATGAAGAGGCATCCAATTTATCCCTGCTGAGTATATATATGCGATTATATCAGCTCATTGTATTCGTATTCTGCAAACATGGTAGCCTAAGGAGGCTCTATGTATTATAGGTGAGACTGTAATGTGGCCCTGTTTTAAGTTTGTCACCAATTGTGCTACATTCTTCCAAAGTGTACACCTCCTGTGGTCTGTGAGGTACAGGTCGAGAGGAGGTCTCTAGGAGATCTATGTCCATACTTCCCACTGGCTTATGTTCATTTTTGAAACTGCTTCTGTTGCTGTTAGCTACTGCTGAACTGGCCTCAATTCATGGTGACCTCAGGTACAACAGAATGAAACCACTATCAGGATCCATGAGCCTTCATGAGCTAATTTTTGGAAGCAGATTGTCAGTTTTTCTTTTTTTTAAATCATTTTATTAGGGGCTCATACAACTCTTATCACAATCCATACATACATCAATTGTGTAAA
>NW_022104341.1:18075866-18078010 GCF_000313985.2 Echinops telfairi
TGGAGATAATAACATGCACAAAAACAAGACAGAGCAAAACCAAGCAACAATATACAATAAAACAACAACAGCAACAAACCACTGACAAAGAACAAATTAAAACACAACAAGAAAGAAAAGCTTGAAGTTAGTTCAAGGATCATTGGCCTTTAGGAGTCTTTCTTAATGTGAAGACTATGGAAACGTGTTTAGCATCATAGAAACACACAAACCTTGATTGACTGATAAATGGTGACTCTGCATAAGTGTGTTACAGGCTGGAGATCATGAGTCTTTACATCCAAAACATGAGTCTTTACATCCAAACCAACTTGTTACCATTTAGATGATTCTAACTCATAGTCAAAAGCTATCCCTGTGGGACAGAGTATATTTTCCTGTAAGATTTTCCAAGGCTGGAATCTTTAGGGAAGCAGACTGCCATATCTTTCTCCTACTTAGTAGTTGGTATATACAACCAACCCACTAGTCAATTAGACATTAAATAGTGCTTCACCATGTCACTGATAGGGCTCCTGGTGTGTTGCTTAGAAGGTGAGAATCCTACCATGAAACCAGTAATGCTCATGTGCTCACCTACTTGTATCTATTAAAATACTGTTAGTGTTTTTCTTAGATTCCCTGAGTCAATTCCAACCCATATTAATCACAACCGAGGGAACCACTGCCCAGTCCTCTGCCATCCTCACAGTTGTTATGTTTGAACCCATTGTTGCAGCCACTGTATCAATCCATCATTTGAGGGCCTTCCTCTTTTTACTGTTCCTCTACTAAGCGTGGATGATGTCCTTCTCCAGGGACTGGCCTCTCCTGACAACATTTCCTAAGTATGTAAGACAAAGTCTCACCATCATTGCCTCTTAAAATACCTACAACCTTCAAATAATTGACTTCTCAGGATTTTTCCTCTTTTTTTTTAGGTACTTAGATTAAAACTTTCATTTGTTTACAGTTACTATTATCACATCTATTGTTTTATTTTAAAATTTCCCTATTTTTGTGTTAGCATGTATTTGTACCATTCTACTATTACTTTAATAAAGTAGCTTTGGAAGGGAGAAAGTTTAACTACTCTGTTTCCCCAAAAGTAAGATATCCCCAGAAAATAAGACCTACTTACAGTTTTGCCTCTCACTGACATATAAGGCACCCCCCCCAAAAAATAAGACCTCCCTGAAAATAAGGCCCCTGAAGCTACCGTAACTCTAGACTCTGGACTGTAGCGGTGGGCACTGCCGCACAGCTCACTGTTGGCTGCAGCGCAGTCTGAGCAGACAGGAAGTGCGAGACCTCTTTTAATAAAACAATAAACTAAATGTGTACAGTATTCTTCTTTATGGAAAAATAAGACATCCCCTGAAAATAAGACCTAGCGTATCTTTGGGAGCAAAAATTAATATGACATTGTCTTATTTTGGGGGAAACAGGATATGTGCTCAAGCTGCCATGCTTAGCTGAAAGGTTTTGCTTCATAGTTCAATTAAAACTAGTAAAATTATTTGTGATCAACAAATGCAGAAAGCCTATTGTTTACTGAATGAGTTTATGAGACAGTTGTCTAATCCGTAACTGGTTTCTATAGTGGTCAATTGTCTGATTTCACAGAAACAACCAGTCAGAGAGACATTTCTAAGCTAAATATCTGTTACCTCCACACAATATGACCTGGTTATAGTATTTGGAGATGAGCACAGAACATTCAATTATTTGGCAGAAGAAATTGTGCACATTTGTCTGCTCTTCCTGAACTGCTTTCCCAGTGAGAGAGTTAAGCATTCAGAAATGCTGTGAGTGATCAAGAAAGCACTGCAGGGTTTGGGAAGCTTCAGGCAGAAGACGGTCTGCTAAGACCACAGAAAGCTAAGGACACGCGATTTCTCTTAGACTTCAAACTTTCTTTTTAATTCGAGTGAAAGGTGGCATTAGAGATAGGATAATGAGTGGGTAATTGAGGAGATAAATGATCATTCCCAGAAAATAATTTTAGTGAAAATATTAGAATATGTGAAGAGGCAATTTAAAAAGTGGTAGTGTGGGGCTATAAAATTTGGAAGAAAAATTGTGTGCCATTACATAAATTGCTTTAAGAGAGAAGGTTACTGATTAAATCAGGTCACATATATTGCTGTCCTGTATTGTAGGGA
>NW_022104341.1:18078774-18088735 GCF_000313985.2 Echinops telfairi
ACACCCTAAAATATTGCCCAACATTTTCAAATATTTGGGTATAGTTTATGTAGAGGTTCTGGGTCTAGATAGAGATACAGGTATAGATTTAGGTAGAGGCATAGATATAGACATCGTGATGGTTAGGGATTGTGTCAACTAGACACTCCTGGGCAAGAGTAGGGCCAGAACTCAACCTATCAGTTGCACGGAAGCCCGAAGATACTACCTTGGTGTCATAAGCCTTTTTGTAGAAGAAAGAGACACCAAGCAGAGTTGAATCTTCTTTGGTTCTTCACCTTCAGCCAAAGCGGAAACTTGTCTAGTTCCTCAACCTCCTTTTGTGTTCTCTGTGGATCCCAGAACCATTCTGCAGCAGACTAGTGAAGGTGGATTTATTTGGATGACTTTGGATCTCTGCTTCCATCAGCCTGTGTTCCGCCTTCCCACCCCATCACTCTTCATCAGCTTCCATGAGTCAGGAGAAGCTGGACTTGAGCCAGACTGGAATGACTTACTTCTACGGTGGGTAAGCCATTTCTTGACATAAATCTCTTTCTATAAACAACACATCACTGATTTTTCTTATGTAGAGAATCCAAACCAACACACATAAAGATACCAAAAGCCAGATTCACTATCATTGAGTCCATTCTGACTCACAGTAACCCTATAGGACAGGGTAGAACTGCTGCTGTGGCTTTCTGAGACAAACTCTTTACAAGAGTAAAACCTCATCTTTCTCCTGAGGAATGGCCAGGGATTTGAACCGATGACCCTATGTTTAGAAGCCACTACATAACCACTATGCCATCATGACTGATAAGAAAGACAAGACTTTCCACTCCCATAAAGAGTTACAATCTTGGAAACTCACCGTGGAAATTCTACCCTGTCCTATATGGTCAGTATGAAATGGAATAGACTCAACAACAGTGAGTTGGATAAATATGGAAAGTTAACGAGGAAACAAATGATAAGCAAATAGGCATAAGATAAATGAAGAGTGAAAAAGGAAAATTATGAATAAAATTAAAACTAGTAAGTCTTTTTCTTTGAAAATAAATATATTATCTTGTAAAGAAGATATAAAAGACTCAAAATAGAGATATAAGAAAACAGGGTAAGAGGAAATTTAGATAGCAGAAGTCGTAGAAGAAACTCAGTTATGTAGACTCCTGTGTGGTGGTGCGGGGTACCAAGGGATGGAGCAGTAGGTAGAAATGTGAAGTATTTGAATATTTGTTGGCTTGACCCCAGTGCCTCTTTTGTTTCCATATTCCAGAATTCTGAAAAAGAAAATTGAGATATGCTAAAGATTTAATCACTCTGGGTGGTGCAAATGACCAACATGGTGAGCTGTAACCAAAAGGGAAGGCGTTTGAGCCCACTGAGAGCTGCTTCCGAAAAAAGAAAGGTCAACCTGCTTTTAAAAAGTTCGTCATTTCAAACCTCGTGGGACACAGTTCTATGCTGATGTATGTAGAGCCAACACGCGTTGGAATCCACTCTATGACAACTAGTTTTAATGGGCTATGTGGGTGGAAATAAGAAACTAGAAACTATGCTATATGAGGAGACTGCTCTGGGCTCTGGGCTCTGATATCTCTGTCTGACTTGAAAAACATACACTTTATTGCTGACTATAAAAATGGCTTGCTGTTCTTTTTCTTTTTAAGTGAGAGAATAAGTAGGCACTCTTTATGGGCACTTGCTTCCACAAAGATTACTGTGGAGGTGGGAACATTTGAACAAACAACTGTTGTTAAACCACGTCTATTGTAGAAAGACAGTTTGTTCCCAGCCGTCTGCCTTTTGCCATGCCAACACTTAAAAAGATATTGCAAATCAGGAAAAGGAGAAAAACAGGACATACATTTGGTTTCAGCATCTTGGAGGGGAGTTTTGAGAACTGGAGAACATTAAAACACCATCAAATGGACAGCCGTGTCATTCTCTTTCAAATCTACTTGTATTTTTCTTTCAGTTAATAAATTCTATTGTCTCTCTGAGGAGGAAAAGGCTCGATGGCAGCAGGGTTGTCATTTGTGGGACAGGAGTTATTGTCCACTTACTATAATGAAATCACTTTCACTCATACTCTGCTCATTCAATTATTCCTGCACTTACTGAGCAACTTCTTGCTAGGGACTTCTTACAAAAAGCTTACAATGAAGTTTCTAATAAATACTTAATTCCATAGTAATCTAATTCATTAAAAGTAAAAACCCTATGAAATAAGTGAGTACAATTGTCCTGCGAAACAAAGATTTATATTTTCAAAAGTGTGAGGGTATGTAGTAATTTTTAATTGTTATGTTATTGAGTAGTGTCTACTATATGTTAGGAAATCTGGTTAGTTTGTACCCACTGCCCTCAAGCCAATTCTGACTCACGATTCTCTCTAGTTTCTTCCATGTAAGTCTCCTCATTTCTGAAGATCGCATTTGTAAAAAAGAAGACAGAAATCTCATGCACTCTCGTGTTTCTCCTAACAGCAGCATTTTGCAAAATGATGTGATATCACCAGTATAATCTTGACATTGACAAAGATTTTCCTGTTCCATTTTTACTCAAGGATAAATACATGTTTAGTGCTATATAATTTTATCACGTTTTTAGGTTTTTGTAACCTGCTGTAAAATTATATCGTGTTTGCAATGTTTGTACCCACTATGATCCAAACCAGAAACTGCTCCATTACAAGGATCCCTTCTGTTGCTCTTTTATTTCAGTCTCCCTTTTCTTTCCTCTGAAACTTCTACCCCCTCCTAACCTTGGGGGACCATTGATTTGTTATGGATTTCTAGAACTTATTATTTCAAGAATATTATTTAAATAAAATAACAAAATAGGTGACCTCCTAGGATTATTTTCTTCATTAAACTTAATTCCCTTGATCTTCAACCAAGTGATTATGTGTATTCCATGAGGAACCCTGGTGGCACTGACAGGTAAGCACTGGAGTGCTAATCAGAAAGTTGTAGGTTCAAACACACCAACCACTTGGTCAGAGTAAAAACAAGGTTAGTTACTTTTGTAGATCAGGATATACAGATTCAAAAACCCTACAAAGCATCACTATAATTCAGAATTGACTTCATGGGAGTGAGTTTAGTTTTTGGTTAATATTACCTAATATGGATATATCATAGTTTGTCTAATCATTTGTTTGTTAGAAGACATCACGACTATTTTTATTTTTGCCTATTATGAATAAAGTTGCTAAGAATATTCATCTACTACTTTTTTGTCAAAAGATCAGAAGATGTGATGCACTAAGTAAATCTGCTGCACAAGATGACTTGAGAGTATTGAAAAGCCAGGATGTTACTTTGAGGACTAAGGTGCACCTGACCCAAGTCACAGTATTCTCCCTTGCCTCATATATATGTGAAAGTTGGATATTGAAGAAGGAAGATTATAGAAGAATTGAGACATTTAAATTGTGGTACTGGAGAAGAATATTGAAAGTATAAAAAACTGCTAAAAGGACAGACAAGTCTGTCTTGGAGCAGGACAGCCAGAATACTCTTTAGAGGCAAGGATGGCAAGATGTCGTCTTACGTACTTTGGACATACTGTTAGGACAGACCGGTGTCTGGAGAAGGCCATGACGCTTGGTAAAGTGGAGGGGCAGCCACAAAGGGGAAGGCCCTTGATGAGGCAAATTGGCACAGTGGCTGCAGCAATGTGTTCAACTCCAGGAACACTTGTGAGGACGGCTCAGGACCATGCATTGTTTCATTCTGTTGTGTATAGAGTAGCTATGGTCTAGAACCTATTTGGCCTCACCTAACAATGATAACAAATTTTTTTGTATGTATGTACATAAATGTTCATTAGTGCTGGATAAACTCCCAAGAGTAATTTCTAGGTCACATTATGAGTCAGAATAGATGCCATGACAACTTTTTAAGGCCATCGAAAGACAGTTTCCCATCTTCTGCTAACTTAAAGGGCAGTAATTCAAATGCATCCAGCATAACATAAAAAATAATGGCCTGGTGATCAGTCTGTTTCCATAGAGATTACTGTCAAGACAACCCTGTGGAGTAGTGTTACGCTGTAAATATACAGATTTGTAATGAGTTCAAATCAACTTGACAGTGACAGGTTATGCAAAATGAGATTTAAAAAAATTCCTAATAATATCCAGTCTGTTTTACGAATGCAAATTGATGTCAGTGAATGCCTGGTTTCCATGGACCTGAAAGTTTTACAGCTATAAGACTTCTAAAGCATTTTTCATTATTTACTATATCAATTTCCTTTTCAATCTCTTTTGATTTTCTTCTATTATATTATTTCAATCAAATTACTCTTTGAATCAGGAATGCATTTCCTTATTCTCTTTAAACCGTAACATGGCTTGTCCTGTGAATGGCAGCAATGACAGGAGCCTAAACAGAGTTTCGTGTTTATATAACTAAACCTTCACTCACCGAGGCTTCACAAGAAAAGCAATAGAATTAAGGGCATTTGTTTCCAAGCCACTCAGATTACAAAGAGGGAAAAGCGGGTTGACTACTAACATGCCATATCAGGAGCCTTATGGGATCCTTAGTCAAAGATGATATTTTCAAACACAGAATAAAAATATTCTAAGTGGTAAGGAACATTCACCAATGTTTGTCAAATTTTTCTTAGCACAACATGAAATAATGTTAGGCTTTATTATGATTGACATCTCAGTTGGTTGAGGAAAGTTTAGCATTTGTGACTTCTAACTCAACATTCAAGTGTTTCCCCTAAAAAGTTATGGATTTAGTGAATTGAGGTTCATGCTTACCTGTTCAGCTGTTCTCCTATAAGACAAATTCATATTCTCTATAGACATTCTCCTATAGACATATTCTCCTATAGACATTCATATTCTCTCTGACGTTAGAAAACAAAATGTTCCAGTTTTGGTGAAGAAATCTAATCTTTATTTCTATGATGTTAGCACAATATACTCACACAATAGCTTTGATCTGTACTTAACAAAATACATTTATAGCACTTTACAAACTTTTTCAGTTTGGAAAACATTGCATAACATTTTTTTAAACACAATACTTTATATATATTATATATATTCATCATTTATTTACTTTAAAAAGATAATTAACTCTCTTTATTTAATACTTGATTTTATCAATAAAGCACAGCCTAACAAAGGAAGAAGTGCTCCCATTAGCAAATACAATAAATAGAACACTAAGAAGGGATACCACCTGTTAGTCTGATTTATTTCAAATTAAGGTACCAGTGGAATGTAAACAAATATTTTTTTTGTATTCCTTTATTTATTTATTTTTACAAAAGATGTGTTATCAAATATACATGCAGAGGTCTGAGTTCTAGTGACTATCATTATTTTCCTTAACAGTGTGATACAATTTGTTAAGTCATTAAAAACTGTAGCCTTTGGCACTTTGAGTAGAAAAAGAATATATCAATATTTATGTAAAGAAAAGAAACTTCAATGACAAGAGAAGTACTTTAAAATCCTTTGTAGAAATAGGAAAGATTAGGAAATACATAACATACTGCACCTCAAATGCTGCAGTTTTTGTTTGTTTGTTTGTTTATGAGTTCAGAGGACTAAAACCAGCCCACCTTTCCCTCTTCATCAATTGGCCAAAGCCAGTAGGAGTGCCATGATGGTGGTGGTGGTGAGAGTAGGGAAGGCATCATTTACTCCCACTTTGCTCTCTGAGAAGGACATTGCTAGAAGGGATGTGGCTGAGTTTGTTTTATTGCCAGAGTTTTCAATTCTGCTGGTTTTAGCGAAATCCTTCATGTCTTAGGAGGTGGGTTTCTCTACGAAAGCTCTGCCCTTTTCCTAGGGAAGGTGATAAGATTAAAACTCTAAACAATTCTTTCTGTTCCCACTGAAAACTGAACTAAGATCAGGTCAACCGGCGGTCTTGTTATGTTTTATCCCCTCAGCAAGTGTCTATTAGAATTCTTAAGAAATGGTGTAGAAAAGGTTAATATAAATTTCAAGAACCAAGTGTTTCTTCTTACTGAAAATATCACACACGTTTTTAAATTGGAAACCATTTCAAAATGTTTTCTTTTATGTTCTTCTTATTGATAGTATTGGTTTCCTTTGATTTAGGCTCAAGGCTTCATTCAGCATAGGTAGCAAAAACTGTTGTTGTTTGGCATCTTACGCACTAAACTGTGCCTATTCAGATGTTTTCCAGTAGTACATTCTTAGTTTATAATGTAGATACCTTTACTTACCAATTTACATTTTTCTAGCTCTTCTTGTTGCTGTCTAATTAACAATAATATTTGGGGGGAGAGAGTAAAACCCCACCACTGTGGCTCTAATTTGCTGGTCGGTGTACCAGAAAGAGTTATAGAACCAAATGGAAGTTTTGGATTATTTGTTAAGCCAGCAACCTAAGCCAGCTATTTAGTGACAGACAAGGATAGACTTGACCACTATTATTGGCCATGTAACCCAAATGTAAAGTGTTGATTCTGATTATTTTGTTTGTATTTGTTTATAAGCTCACAGCTGTATACTTTGCTCAAGGAATGTCAACGGTTATCTTTGCTTTTAAAATAGAAACTATCTATAACATCAAAAATTTAAAAAATCAATAAATAAAATGCCATAAAATGCAAAATATGATCACAATAATTGTAAAACACTTTCTGAAACAATATGTATTTGAATTATGCAAATTGACTCACTAAAGAACAGATTCTTCATTAGCAGTACCTGTACGTAAATAAAAGGTAAGGAGCAGAGAAACTATGCAGGAATATATGAGCAAGTCCCTTTCACTGACATGTCTATGCAGTTTTTGTTGTTGAAGAAAGCATAATTCTGAAAGAAATGCACAAAACCATTTCGATGTTGAACTGTGACAAAGCCTCTAGAGTGAAGGTGCGGGGGTGTCCTATTCTAACACAAAGCAGCCAGCATCTTCTTAATAAAGTAGCATTTCTTTGACAAGGAATGGCACACCACTATTTCACAGCTAAAGAGTTGAAGAGTTTACATTGTATAGGTACTATAATTTTCAGCACCACTCCATATAGAACTTTAGGTGCAGATTCTCCAAAATGAATATCTAATACTGCATGGCCTCTGTTGTGAGAAAAACAGAAAAGCGTGTTCTTGATTCCCACGGGTAATTAGGACGAAACTATCCCCAGAGTTGGCACACTCAGGAAGTAAAATGGTATGCATCGAAGGAAACCACTTCCTTTTGATCCTGCCCTCGGCAAAACCTTTCTGTTGAAGCCTGGTCACCTTCGTTCGGTTCTCGCGGTGTGCTTCCCTGCCCCGGTGTGTCATCGAGTCTGGGGAGAAGGCTTCTCACACGCTGGGTCCCAGCACAGGTCGCTCCATCGGTCGTCCGTTGGGAGTCATCCACATTCTGGGCCCTCGCTCAATCCTTGTAAGCCCGCGTGGGAGAGGTGCCCTTGTAGAAGATGTTCCTGGTGTTCTCGGGGCTGTTGCTTCGCTCGGGGATGAGGATGATGTTGCCCTTTCTTCTCAGGGTGGAGTCGCGGGAGGAAGAGATGGACAAGGTCTCGGAGCCCATCTCGCTGCCCTCGACCGGGGTGACGCGGATCGTGGTGATGGCGTGGTGGTGGTGCTCGTTGCTGTCGATGTTGCTCCTTTTGCGATCCCCAGACCCCAGGCTGTCCTTTAGGGACTCGCAGCTCTCAGAGTCCCTGTTGAGATCGTTGAGCTCGTACGTTTGGCGAAGGCTGCCTTTCTCGGGGGCCTTCCATTTCCAGGAGCCTGTGCCTTCGCCTTCGGTGGAGGGGATCTGGATGATGGGCCGGTTGTTCTCAGGGTGCGCCTCCACTCTCACAATGCCGCTGGGCTCGTGGTCCGTCAAGGTCTTGTAGCGAATGGAGCCGGTGCAAGAGACCGAGCTGCCGTCCGTGTTTTTGGGGCTGCTCTGCAGGACGCCCTGCTGCTTGGACATGGCGATCACTTGCATGATTCGGGGCTGGCTGTTGCTCCTGTTACAGGCCACCGTTTTCTCCGCAGCTTTCAACCACTTAGCCCGAGCAGAGCTGCTTTTCGGGGAGCTGCTTATGTTTTCCTGGGTCTCCTCGGGGATGTGCACCAGCTGCGAGGAGCCGGGGCGGGACTGGATGGACACTCGTGGCCCGCCGGGCATGCTGTTGTTACAGCCGGGCACGGTGCCAGGCTGGATCTTCAGGTACTGATTGCCAGGACCGTGGTGATCGCCATTCACCCCGACCCTCGACGGCTCCGAGCTTGACCTCATTTCTATGGATCGGGGAGGTGACTGGCCAGGCTCGGTCTCTATTACTTGCAGGGAAAGCTTCCGGCTTTCATTTTTGTTTTTCCACTGGGTGAGAAGCTGCTTTGATCGAGCAGAATCCATGGAGGCATGGATGGCCGCATTTCTCCTGACGGGGTCTTCCACCGATGGCGTGTTGGCCCTCGGCAGGGTATTGCTGAAGGTCACCATGTTCTCCTTGCCCATTGGGCTGCGTGGGGTGATGACTTCTACGTCCGCGTTTCCCCTTTTGAGATTTGTCAAGGAACTGGCATCTCGGTGGTTGCGGTTGAGGATGCCTTCAGTGTGAGCAATTCCATCGCTACTGCTCCCATTTTTAGCAGACAACATTCGGCTGGGGTCTTGGTTAGGATCGGTCAGAGACCTCAGAGCTTCTCTGTGCTGAAACATAGCCTCCTCACTGGGCAGAAAGTTTCCCACGGCATACAGACCCTAGTGTTCAGAGAAGGCAGTAAGTCTCAGAAAATATGCTTACCCAGCATTCCCCCAGAACATCCACTAATGTAAATCAATAAGGTATTGACACTATTTACTAATACGGAAATCAGAAAACCCAAACAACATTTAATGTTTAACTCTGCACATAGTTTGTAAATTATAGCATACATCAGTGAACTGGTTGCTTCGAAATGTGGAAGTTGTTATTTTTATTATTAGCTGGACTTTCTTTTCCTTTCTCCACTCATTGAATATATCTATATATTTCTCTATATTGATATATACTGATATAGGAGTATATCGATCTCAATAACTATATCTATATATATCAAATCCTTCCCTCTGTATATTTTGAGCAGAAAAGTCAGAGAGAGAAATAAGGACATTCTGCTTTTCAAAACATTTCACTTTGTCTGCCTCTAAGAAATGTTGGTGAGTGACAGCTCCGGGGTGTAAATGATTGATTTTGACCTTTCATTTTCAAACCAACTGTACGATGGAAAGCAGAAGAGGTGTGGAAAATGTAGGTCAATGGATGAAAAGTATGATATGATACCAGATTTTGAAATGAGGTCAGAAGCAGAAATCATTATACCTCACACTGAGCACACCATTAAGTACCTGCACTGTATATGTCGAATACTCTCAGACAGGAGAACAGCCTGTCACTAGATTAACTCAAAATTATCCCTGTCATCAAGTTTCAGACTCACAGTGACCCCAGAGGGCAGGCTCGAACTCTCCTGGTGGGTTTCTGAGCATATAGATATTTAAGGGAGCAGAAAGTCTCTCTTGGGGAAGCTGGTGGGTTTGAACGACCGACCAGATGGATGGATAGTAGCCTTGCCACTAGATTGGTGCACCCTAATTCTTTCCTGACTTAAACTTGGTCTTAAATTGGAAAGTAGGATTTGATCGATTTAGGACTATTGCAAAAAAAGGACCCAAAGTTTATTTAATGTTGCCTTCATATTCAAACTATCAGTGTTTTGTTTGATTTAGGGAACAAAAATTTGGAAAAGACTAAAATTCTGACTCAAATTTTTTACCTTTGTTTTACATATCAAATATTTAATCTCCCCCTGTGTTTTCAGGTTTTGAGATAGTTACTCTGGAGATACAATCATCAAAAGATACTTATTTGTGCTAAGTACAATAGGGCTGTTTTCTTTCTTTTTTTTTTTTTAATTAATCAATTTATTAGGGCTCATACAATTTATCAAAGGGCTCATTACCAAAATCTACAACAC
>NW_022104341.1:18090216-18117375 GCF_000313985.2 Echinops telfairi
TAAAAAAAAACCAAATCAATGAATACTTTTTACAATTTTATTAAAAGCAATTAATGTTCTTGTGACACCTTTCAGGAGTGCACAAAGACCACGTGGCTGAGAACAGACAATTCATTCTTAGTGCTGTCAACTCCTTCTTCACTTTCTTCAGTATTGTCCTTTCCCCTGACTGCTGCTTACATATAGATGAGTGCTGGCTCTTTTGTACTCTTACCATCTAGACCCCTCTTTCAAATTGCAATAATGCTTCTACTGCTAATGTTGACTCCCAAGTCTATTTCTCCAACATTGATTGCTCTTTTGAGCTTCAGACTCAATTCTTCAACAACAATATATAAATACTGCATAAAACTGCCTATTGGACATCCTTCCTTACCTGCTTTAACTGAGCGCATCAACCTGATCCCCAACCCCACAGATCTGCTTGCCTCTATTTCATACATCTGGTTTTCTAATGAAATCACCATCTGCCCAGGCTTCGAAGCTAGACATTTGGCATTCATTCTTTATCCCTCCTGTTCCCTCACTCTCTGTGTATACTTGTTCTTTCACATGCCCATATCGCCACATATGCAGTTTCTTCTGCTTGGGTGAACCTTCCTCCTTTCCTTACCCTGAGAAATTCTCCTTAAACACAGAGCAAAGCAAACAAACAACCCCCTCCCCACCCCGCAACGCATCAGTTCTATGAAGAGTTCTCGAGCTTCTTCTAGGAGTTTGCTCTTTTCAAGGTACTTGGCTCACACATATCATTTTGCATATTTTAACCATTTATATTTATGTTAGTTTTTAGAGATGTAATCTTTTCAGGGAGACACAGGCTTATTATAGTGCCTGGCACATATTAGATATTAAACTCAAAAACTGAGTCATAATGACCCTATTGGACAGGATAGAACCACCTCTGTGAGTTTCTGAGACCTTAACTGTTCGAAAGCCGCATCTTTCCCCTGTAGAATGGCTGCTGTTTTCAAATGGAAGCTCAAATCAAAGCTCAACACATGACCACTATGCCGGGAGTGACTAGACGCACGCATGAATGAAATAGACAAGCTGATTTCCTTGTACTGAGGCTATTTCTCTTGGAAGGAGAATAAAATACTATTGACTAAATTAAATATAAAGTAAATTAGATGATAAATTAAATATGTGAGATCATAGTTATATCCAGGTGCTATATTTGTGTTGCAAGCAATATAACTGTTCTATACATTACTTTACTCACTAATAAAATAATAGTAACTGTTCATACCCCACTTTTGTTGTTGTTGTAAGCATAAAATGAGAGAATCACTTCTATAAATCAGCTTCTGTAAGAGTTCAATAAACTATGTTATTGAAAATGGGTTTTGTGTTTTGGCTCAGTATGAAATACCATCAGAGATTTTTCTTATTAACCTAGTAAATTACTATGATGCAAAATATTCCATGGATATATTTTATTTAAAATTGTAGTGTATTGAATAATAATAAAACATTATTTACCAAGTACAGAGCAATTCCTCCTCCTATTAAAAAGCCACAGTAAACATCAACTGGGTGGTTCTTATACTGAGTTATTCGTGTTAGACCACAGATGATCCCACAGATGATAAATGTAAAAACCAGGAGAGGTTTTAGAAGCTTAGAGGAATC
Source organism: Echinops telfairi (assembly GCF_000313985.2). Lineage (NCBI taxonomy): Eukaryota > Metazoa > Chordata > Mammalia > Afrosoricida > Tenrecidae > Echinops > Echinops telfairi. The sequence continues at coordinate 18,091,852 of NW_022104341.1, forward strand.
CGTTAATGTTGAGTTGAAGTACATCTTTAAAAAAATGAAAGAAATAGGTTAAGCCTACTACAAAGACATTTTATATGAAGTTATAATCAAGTAAAAGTTAGACGTAAAAGCCTAGCTGGTATACTCAACATCAACATTGCTGTTTTATTCTCCCTTCTCTACACCGGTAGAGAAATATGTCAGAATTCATCAAATAAATAAAAGATTAGTCAAATATCCACTTCATTTCCAAGTTGCTTGTGACAATTTTCGGTAGTTATCACAAAAGACTATGAACTATTGTGTTAATCAGCTACAATGACTTATTATGCAACATTTATCAAATTTACACTGACTTAGAACCAATGTTACATGAATATTGACTGTAAAGTGTGCGTGTTTGTAAGTACTTACATCAGTTTTTAAAATTTTGTTTTAATAAAGGTAACCTCTCATAGTTCACACACTCTCCTGTGGATTCTAATATGAAGTCAGTCACACAGATGTGGTTGTTGTGATCATTCTAACTCACAGCAACCCTATGTCCAACATCGCTGACCACTTCCTGCTCCAGCGCCATCCTCACAATCGTTCCTATGTCGGAGCCACTGGGTTAATCCATCTTGTTAAGGGACTTTCTCTTTTTTGCTGGTAAATATTATTATACCATAGAAAAATTCTCGTATCGGACTATGAAGTTTACGGTTCTGTTATTACATGGTCATATAATCTAGGCACCCGGAGACAACAGTTATTCCTCTGATTTCTGAAGGACACAGCTTTAGTGAGGAAGATCCAGTTACTTACCGAAACATACACAGCTGCGAATGCTGCGAGGGTCGCATGTTGAGAAGGAAATGACTTTCTGCCAAAGAAATACAGTTAAATTATGCCTTTTCATTCAGATGCGCCATTAGGGACCATCTCAAATATTGGAAGGTTAAAATGTTCAACTTTAAACCACAAGGCAGTGAGGAATAACTTTAATTTACATTAAGGGTTTTTTTTTTGGGGGTGGTGGTGGTGGAAGGAAGGGCTGTGGACCAAATTTGCTAGTGGTCCTCCGTATTCAGTATTCAAGGGTTTCGTGTTGCACTAACATGAAGGCACATGTCACAGTCCTTGTTAAAGGACCACGTCATTAGCCTGTTGAAATACTGACTGAAAGGGAAAGCTGATTGGAAGACATTGTAAATTGTTCCTATATATTATAGTCAGTTTCACTTTAGAATAAAAGTTGAGGATTTTGGTGTTTGGGGGCTTTTGAATTCGATCTGATTGAAAAAATAATGCGTGGGTAGTTTCTTGAAAATGTCAATACTTATGCAAGGCCAGTAGTTATAAAAATATACCAAGTTTATTTAAGAAATGTAAAATCCCAGGCATCATTGGTACCAAAATTTACATCATCAATTATCATACACCAGAGATGTAAATATCACAGATATGTAGCCTTTTCAGTTAAACTAGTGCAAAACGTGGAATGTTTTCAAGCCATATTAAATGCCACAATGACTGTAAACCATTAGTGATAATAAATATCCTAAATGAGACCTATTGGGGTAAACCTGAAACCAAAGCAAGAGCAGGGTAGATCACAAAATGTGAGTGGGGAAACTGGAGATAAAAATGTGAGACTGCAATTCAGAGACAGAAGGGTTTGGAAGGCTCACCAGCGGGATTCTCTGAATGATCACTAAAGAGATCATGGAATTGAGGAGAAAAATAATGCCCAAATCTTTATGACCAAAATAGCTGGGTTTACGAGAATACACCGACCAGTTACTGAACACTGGCAATATTGACTTGGAATTGTTTCAGGTCTCAGTTTCTAACCTTCCACTGTTGATAACTGTCAGGTCAGATCCTGAGCAAATATCTTCTACAATGTAAGAGTTTTCTTTGCAAGATACATTCAGAGAGGTATAGTTCGGCTTGCACACAGTCAGAAAGTACGGTGCCTGATAGCCTGTGGACAGTTGTATGATATCTGTAATGAGAGCTGTGGAGCAGAGTCCAAACACATGAACACCTATAAAGCAAGAAGAAAGAGAGTGGTATTGAGTAGCTAATCTTGACCTTGAGTCATCACCAGCCATGTTTATTAACACTACATTAACAATGTTAATCAAACCAAAGTAGAGAGCAGCCAAGCCCAGTGCTAGAGATAATCCCACCTCTCCAGCTTGCCTAGATGTTCGGAATGCTCCTTCCTGGCTTAACCCATACAACGACAAATGTTGATGCATGCCAGTGCACCATATTTCTGCAAGAGGTCCCTTTCCTGGCCCAACCACTGGGAGTCTACTTGTCCGCTCACCCGCACAGGATCAGGAACTCACATGCTCCATGCGGTTTGCCTTGACACTCTGGATTCTGATTCGTGATTCCCCCCCATCAAATCATGATGAATTGTCCCTGGGTGTTTCTTCAGTGAACTCTTTCAGATCAAAGTGGCCAGCCTACACATTACCCTTCTATAGTTTTCCTTCTCTCCTGTCATCACCACTACCAGCATCTTCCACATTTTGTTACAGGAGGGCAATTTTCTCAGGTACTAGCTACTTGCCCTTGGGTTTGATTTCCTGACCACAGTTTGTGACCCTGCTAAGGTGTCTCTTTTGCTCTATGAGTTTGACATGCATTATTTATTGGAACAGATTAGCTGTTAATGACTTGACCTCAACTCAAGGTGACCCTATGCATAAATGGGTCAGGCAATGGTTTTTCATTGGCTGATGTTTTTTTTAGAAGTAAATTACCAGGCCTTACTTCCTAATTTATCTTACTCTCAGCACTCTTCCACTGTGTTGAACATCGCAGCCCCAGGGGAGGCTCCACTGATAGGACTAGTGGTGGCTATGCTTGAGGTAGGTTGGCCAGGAATGGAACTTCCCACGGGATTTTCTATGAGTTGCCAAAAAAAAAAAAAGAGGCAAAGCCAGAGAACAAATCCAAGAAAAAAGAATCATGGGTGCTGTGTTCTCTGTGTATTTCATTTGCAGTAACTTCTGCATGCAACCACTCCAGGACAATGTGAATGGAACCATTCATGTGGCTAGCATAATTTTTGAAGAGTTACTTGTTCAAATCAACATGCTAACATTTGTTTACTGTTTTAAAACAAAGAAAACTGAACACACATTTATTGAGACAATTTTCTTTAAAGTAAATTCATTTCAACCTGAGCAAAGATAAAATATCCTTAAGGATATGGCATGCTAATGCTGAAAACAAGGAATGTAACTGTAAGGAGCACGTTTCGGATTCAAAGCTAGACTCTTGGTGTTCTCACAGTTCCTTGCATAATGTAAAGCTCATCGTGTATCTGTAATTATACATGTAAAATATAGCTTTGAAGACTTAATATGTGCACTTAAATATAAGATTGCTATTCCAGGAAAAAAAAAAAAGTCTTTCTTTGTAATTGGTTCCTCACACCCACCAACGAATCTAACAGCTCTTCTCAGGAAGGAGTTGAAGTTGCAGCCTCCGGCGTTGATGTTGGGCTCCAGTCCAACCCCAGTCCTTCTTTTGGACAGGCAGCAGTAGAGGATTCCTTCCCCGACCATAATCTGCAAGACATGAGTGCATTAGGAAGGAACTAAGCACTTACAGAAAAATTATATCTCATGTCTCAACACGTTACCAAGGGAAAGCTATATTTTTTCTTAAAAGCTTGTGACGTCTAAAGCAATTTCTCTGGAGTGAGCAAGCAGTGAGAGGAAGCAATCCAGGACTCGTTGAAGGGCGTTAGTTGGGTATTCCATAACCCTACAGGCCGTTATATGTGTGATCCTCTGGCATCATCTTCTGATGCTTTAAAGTGCTTGCAACATTCAGGTTTTGATACTTTGCCCAACAAGACCGAATGATATCCAATAGATTAATCACATGGAGATTCTGTCTTTAATATAGAGTCTTGGCATTTCATTGCCTCCAGAAAACAAAACTGATAGCCACGGAGTCCTTTCCTGCTTACAGGGACCTTACAGGACAGAGTCGAGCTTCCCCAGCAGGTTTCTGAGGGAGCCAGTCTTCACAGGAGCGGGCAGCTTCATCTTTCCCCCAGGGAGGCTGGTGTACTTGAACTGCTTACCTTGTCATTAGTAGCCCAAATACACTACACCACTAGGATCTATTCCTAAAGGCATGAAAAGATGAAATTACTGGAGAGAGAATAAAACAGGCACTAGAATTAGATCAGCAATATTTCATAGGTAGATTAGTTAAGTAAACTAATTTGGGATTGAGGACAGGGTCAATCCATGGAAAGCAGATGCAAGGGCAGGTACTATCTGGAGTAGAGTGGTCCAATAAATGTTCTGCAGTGATGGGAGTGTTTTCTGCACTGGCCCATGTGACTACTGAATACATAAAGGCAAGCTACTAAAGCTGAGGAAATGAATTTTAAAATTTATTTCAGTGCATTTAATTAATTAAAACTTAAATTGATTTCATTTAAATCAATTTAATATTAAATAGCCACATAGGACAATGAGCTACCACACTAGAAAATGCAGATTGTGAAAGAATCTAGTGATATGCATCAGCTAGGTATTTCCTGTGTACTCAGTGAGCATTTAGAACATCTGGTGACAATGGACACAAAACCATGCTGTAGTGTAAGAAGGACTGCCTTCAAACGAGGAAGAGTCCCTAGAAAGAGGACAGCATTGAGTCCATGAACTCAGTACTTTTGGAATATCAGTGTCGTCTGGAGCTCTTCTTTGGTGTCCTTTACTACAAATTGAACTATGCCCCCTTCTATTTAGCTCCCTAGCATCTTGCCCTTCCCTCTAGCACAACTTTATTAAAGTGTACTTTAATTATTCCTTTGAAAATTTCTTACTAGGCTAGGATCTCCTGGGGAAGAACCACTTATCCTGTGTTTTCACCTTCACTTTTGAGACCTGCACCTGGAACCATAGGACTCATGGTTAGCACCTAGCACAGGCATTGAGACTGTCGGTTTTTCTGTACAATAGCAGCAAGACTTAAAATGAGTTTTTGTTTCATAAACATTTTTCAAATACTTGAGAAGAAATTGCTTGGAAATTAGATATTGTTTGCATAAATGAGATGAGAGATGAAAAGCAGGATTGAACAAATATCAACAGTCCCTTTGGGGCAGTAATCAAGCCACTACGAAGAATATCATCATGTGAAGTGCCTGAAACAAGTTTAAGAGGGAAACTTCTCCAAATCTCATCACTAGCTTAATATGGATTTTAAGAAGTGTTTAAAATTATAGTTTTTAACCCATGTCATTAATAATATGATCTCCTGCTTCAAACCAGTAGGCACAATTCGAACTAAATATATATTTAGTTATATAGTTAATACAATCTGTGTACAATTCTTCAAATGTTTAAATCTGTGTACTATGAATCACCCATTGAAATGGAATTATATCAATAACTGTGAAAAATCATGTGACAAAGGTGTATGATTGACTACTTTAATCAATCAGTGTAAGAAGAATCAAAATGACTCTTTTTTCATTTATTGAAGATTCAATTGATCCTTGGTACATAATGAAAACTATTACCCTCCATTAACATGTCAAGTTAGACATGGAAACACAGTGGCCTGTGCTCAGCGAAGAAGAAGCACGTGACGAGCTACACCAGAAGCTGAGGTTGGTGGAATACGCTCAGACCACATTTGTTGAAAGACTCCAGGAGAAGTGGTGATGAACGATAGAGGCAGACCTTTTGTCAGTGTTTTGACCTGACCCAACTAGCCCTTCCCCTCAGAAGCACATTCGTTTCCTCCTCACACTTGGATTCATTTAACCTTGATCTCTATGTCCTTGCACACATTTTCAAAATGACTTCCTTTGCTTTCAAGGTAGGATAGTACTAAGGGGGAGGAGAGACACGTCCTAATGCCTTTCCAAGTGCTCCTACTTATTTCCTCACTCTGAAAGGCATGCTATTGTGCTGCAATGCGATTTCAGGGTTTAAGTTTTGACAATAAAATATTTGTTGTTGTTTTGTCCTTTGTAAACTGAAGACAGTTTATGACAAGCATCGTCTCACAACATGCTGTTTATGCTGTACATAATCCTGAACAGAAACAGCAAAATTTGTTGTTGTTGTTCGAATATCACAGACAGGTTTTGGGAGAGGTTCCACAGAGACTCAGCTCCAGAGGAGATGTTGAACGGAAATGCCTCGCTTATTGTTCTGTCGGTATTGCTCTTGGGATGTCTGTCACTGGGTGAATTCTCAATTTAGAAACTCTTTCCCATTAAAACAGCAACAAAAGCATCAAGGGAAAAAGCAAAACAAAAACAGAACATCACCCCAAATAGTTTAATACTTATTATAGTATCCACAGTATTCAAATTTGTAGTGATTGGTTTTTGGAAACCCCAATTAGCATTGGGACTTCTAATGTGTACTAAAGATAAGGATCACTAATCAAATTCTAATAGAATTTTCCTATGACATTAAATAGAGTCACCCTTTAACAATATATAATCCAAGTGTATTGTCAGTGATAGAAAATTATTCATTTTTTAAAATTTATGTAATTTCCATGGCAGTGTATCATAAAATCACATATTCCATGTTGCTTTCTCTGAGAAATGATCTCCCAAGGACCCAAGAAAAGTGCTTGCTTCATTATTACACTAGAGTAAATGAAGATTGAATATTAAGGAAATATTTTCTAATTTAAGGAAAGTACTATTAATTTCACAGGCATGGATAGTTTCACATACAAAAGGTATCATGAGTGATATATATTTTTTAATTTCTCAAAGCATAGAGAAAAAACCTGAGAAGCAAACACGAAATGATCGGTGTAAAAAAAACAGTTGATCTTTATTTTGTCCATAAGACTGTCCTTTTAAGGATTATTGTTAGAATGGAATTGTTGTATTGCTTTGTTTTCTCTCCATGTGAACTGAGTAAACATCAAACCCCTTCTTGCACAAGTTTATTCTAGAAACCATTTCCACACCGCCCCATTTTAAAAATAGGCTGCTGTCACCATGATGGTAAAAGAGAAACAGCGTCCTTGGAAGTCAGGGGCTAGTAGTCTATTTGTGATTTGCACCTTTCAGATGGAGAAAAAGGAGGGAGCAAGGAGTAACAGATGTAGCGAGATGAGAAACAGAGTGTGGCTGCAGCAAAGATGACTGCAGAAACTACGGGGACAGCTGTTGTGTTGAGAGTAGACCTCACAGAAAGAAAGAAAATTAAATTAGAAAAAAAAATACAAAGTTTTTGAAGAGTAATATGAGTACAAATATTTGAATAGTTGATATCAGCAGAGTCAAAGTTTGTCTTACTACCAAGCGAGTTACCTCAGAACCTTGTGATAGAGGACATTAGAGACTCATGGTACAAATAGTTCCCTGGTTCCTCTCTTATTCCCTCGAGGCATTCGCCAGCTAGGGCCCCCTGTGGAAAACCAGGGATTCAGTGACACCTAATGGAAGGGCCCTGGTGGAAAAGTGGGCTATGTGCTGGGCTGCTAACGGCTGGGGCAGCTGTTTGAACCCACCAGTCGCAGGAGAAAGATGAGTTTTTCATTTTCAAAAAGATCGACAGCTTCAGAAACCCTATAGGCTCTATAGTATAGAAAGTCCACATGGACTCACTAGCAGTGAGGTTTCAGGAGCGTTTACCTGCTGATACCACAGGGCAAGATGTTTGTGGAAGGTAGTTTGAAACGGGCACCTACGGCCCAGTTTGGGGGAAGTGGTCCACAGTGGATTTTCTTTTACACTTTTCAGAATTTAGGAAAAAAAGATTCAAACCAGAATCTTTCAGAAAGCTCTCCTAAACTACCTATGAGACTTCTTCTCCTTCTTTCTTTACGGGAAAGGGCTCGGTGATGGAGCCAAGGCTCTTGCATTCAGGATGTGTTACTGTCAGGGAAGGAAGGGATATCTGTCAATTGGCAGCGACAGTGTCAATTAGCCCTGCTTTCCTAGAAATTTGAGAAAAGACTCTGAGAAGAGAGCCTAGAAATATAAAAAGTAAATTATTGACATGGTTACATATTTACACAATAATTTCCATAAAATCATGGATATTTTTACAGTGCTATGTTCTCCTTCAAGTATATTGATAACAATGAATTCAGACATTACAATTCAATATAGGAGAGATGCTTTTGAGTTTGATAGTGTAAAACATTTTGCTCTTCTCAAATGACAAGATGATACATTTTTGGTTATGGCTGTTCTTGTAAGTTTTTAGGGAAATAATGGGAAAACGGTGCTCTCCTGAGCAATGCTGCCCTGTTAGGATGTTTTATTAGGCTCAGAATCTCAGCTACTTCCAACTACATCATTACCATTCTAATAACCCTGGGCTCACTGCAGTTTGAATAGCTCATTAATTTACAAAGTATTTTGAGACCTTTTAACTGTGATAAAGGTCTATAGAAAATTGAGTTCTAATTATATCTTTGGAGAGTATTTTACTTTATGAATTTATTGTGTAACTAGGATGCTATAATTATTTAGCATATGGGAAACTAAAAAATAACAATAAATCAATGGCTAAAGAAAAGCAGTTTCAAAGGTCTATTGAAATTTTGTTTTTTTTCTTCCTTCAACTGATGATGTACACAACTGGAATAGGCCAATTCATTAAGGAATCCTGTAAAATCTTCATTCAAACGGTTTTTAATTTAACAGCCACTTATTCTGGCACTCACAAAGATGATAACAAGAAAGTAAGAGTTGCTCCTGGTAAAAAGAAATATTAACCTTGAACATGATTTCTTTTTTGCCTCTCCTATCTTGGGAGTAGAAAAATGATGGAAAGGGTTTATTCATTTTTAATCTATGATTTTCCCTAAAATTATGTTCTATAATGCATATACTAACTTTAAAACAACTTTTTTTTGTTATTGTTGTTTAATTCCAGCTGGCTAGTGCATTTCTCATTTATGTTACATGTTTAAAATGCAGATGCCTTTTTTGAGTCTGAATATCGAATTGTTCCCGTGTATCTGCCAGGAAAGTGAAGTCTGCCAACTTTACATTTCAATTTTGATGCTCAATGCTCCTAATCAATTCAAAAGGATATCTTAGTAGACACATGAAAACGAACCCTGGTGGTCGAGTAGGCTCCGCATTGGTGTGCTAAACAAAAAGCCAGCGGTTTGAACCATTCAGCTGATCCATGGGGAAAAGAGGAGGCTTCCTGCTCCACTGAAAATTTACAGCCTCAGAAACCCACAGTGGTTCTGCCCTGTCTCCCCTACTGGGTCTCTATGGGTTGGGATCGACTCCGTGGCAATGAGTTAGAGAAAGGATATTAACATGCACTTTGGGCAAGAAAGCTAATGGGAGGTGCAATTATTTGTCTTTTCTTTCCCATAGTTTTCCAGACTTCAATACCAAATAAACACACAAAAAGACAGGAACTACTGTTTGTCACAAATGTCATATTAACCGCTCAATAATTATTCAGTGACAAGACTTTTCTAAATTAACTTATGAATGTATATATTCATGACTCACCATCACTTTTGTAATCACATACTTTTCTTTAACTTTTAATATGAATGCGAGCAGTTTCAAACTATGCCTACAGAAAGCAGTCTAAATACTTTGAAGATAGACTTATTTTAGCTTTTGCTTTTTGTTCTCCCCCACCCAACTTACTGATTACATTAACATGATTATTTTTAGGTTCGGGGACTGACAGGCATAATTTGGGGCAATTCTTACCGTGATTGCAGGTCCAGCAAAAGCCAAGCTAAGCAACATGAGGAATGGTATTGCCTCCTGGGTTGGTTCAATGTACGGCATACTAAGACTGCGGTCATAGCAGCTGAATCCAGAGTGCACAGGTTTGAAGACATCCGTGAGTTCAAGGAAATAGAGGCTAACCACCGAGGATGCCAATATAGGCAACTAGGAAGGAAAGTCATAGAAGCTCAATGCATCCTTACATGGAGGGCCATAAGTAAAACCAGAGCATCTGAAAGTAGGAAACACCCAGATTCCTCCCTTTCTCACATAACACTTTTCTTAATTCCAGAATTAAAATCATTCATAAGTACTATTGTTGCTGTTTTCAAGAAACATCTCTAATGCACCCACCTCTGCCCCCAACCTTTTGGAAGTCCAAGCCACCCCTTATCTTTGTTTTGGGGTTGCCCCCTAACTGGTGGCAACTCTACATTCACTCTTGCCTTTTGTATGCCTTTTCTACCTAGCATGACAGTCATCTTTGGAAAATATGTCTGATCACTTTGCTTCCTGTCTTAACCACTTCCAGATGAGCAGCCTTAACCATTCATCAATTCAAATCTTTAATGCAGTCAACCTCAAACCATATATTAGGGCTGATACTTTCTCATTGGTGTTTCAGTGGATTCTCAGTACATTAAGTCTCTGCTGGGGAGTGAGGGCCAAAAGGGTTGAATCTATCTCCCCGGTGATTTCCATTCTAATTAAACAAAATCCAGATTCCATACCATGCAAATCTCTAAGTGATTTGGCTCATGATTCATTTGCTTACATCTTTCTTGTACCAGGTTTTCACCACTCCTTCCTCAGCCCCTTTTCCCACTACAATCCAATGCTCTCATTTTTTTCTTATTACAGCCAAATTGATTTCTGGTTAGAGTCATTTTTGTTTGCTATTAAGTCTTCCTTTCATGTCCTACCCCTGGCCTTTTGCACAACTGACTTCTTCTCAGGATAGAGTGGCGCCTTTCTGAACCCCCTCCTCTTAGGTAGTCCTTGGTCCACCTTCCCTTTGGTGGTTCAGTGCATTTGCTTGGGTGGCTCTGCCAGCCATAGCCTTTGTAACACCAACCAAATGATTGTGTGGGAGCATGGAATAGGGTTCACGGGATCCTGACATGGGACTGAGTCAGTTTTGCCATTTCACTAGACATAAATGAGCCTCCTGAGAAAGAGCAATGGGAGTTCTCACTATCATCAAGAAAGAAGATCCAGGAGTATGATCTTTGGACCCTGATCCCTGTACTGAACTGCCTCAGTCCAGGACAGAGCTGTCATCTGAGACAAACAGGATTGTGACGAAGTGAAAAAGACGCAGCAGCAGCTGAGGAAGCAGATTCAGGAGCACAAGACAGAGGGGAGCAGAGAGTCCGCTGGCCCACAGGGGCTTATTTGGGGAGTCAGGTGGCTCAAGGCACTTAATTGGAGAAACAAAGTTTGCTAATGCATTGAGCTATTGGTGAGAGCCTTTAGACCAGCAGTTCTCAACCCATGGGTCATGACCCCTTTGGGGGTCGCCTTTCATGGAGGTCGCCTAAGACCTGCAGAAAAACATATTTCCGATGGCCTTAGGAACCAAGACACGGATCCTCTATCCATCTCCAGGTGGGTCCGCCCACGTGCAGATACACCCACATACAAATACCTGGTATAAAGACTGTTACCCATGCTACACCATGCTTCAAGACAAAATTTCATTTACTTGTAATTAGAAATAAATATTTCACAATATATGATTACATATTGTTTTGTGATGAATCACTATGCTTTAATTATGTTCAATTTGTAACAATGAAAATACATCCTACATCTCAGATATTTACATGATGATTCATAACAGTAGCAAAATTACAGTTATGAAGTAGCAATGAAAATAATTTTAGGGTCGGGGGTCACCAGAACATGAGGAACTGCATGAAAGGGTCACGGCAGGAAGGTGGAGCACCACTGCTTTAGGCTGAGGCTCATAGTGTAGTGGGGTGCTCTTGGGCGCTTGTCAGTGCTAAAAAAGCAGGCAGCATTGGCAGAGCAGGGCTGAGGCCAACAAGTCTAGTGACTAAGAGGAGGAGGGCATGAGAGTGGGCATGCCGGTGGGCTCTGAGAAGAGGCTGGTTTGAAAGGAAGAACTGTATCCTGGGCATCTCTGATCCCAAATTATAATCTATTACCTTCCCTCATAAACCCTATAATCATAAGTACTGTTTCTAAAGTCTGTTTGGCCATTGCAATGGTCTTTAGAACCCAATTCTCAAGTAGAATATGTGTGGGAGAAATGTTGGGGTGAGAATTGGTACAGGAGAACAGAGGGGGTGGTGTGCACTACCGTCACCTCATTAAGAATCCTCCCAGGGCTGTTGTTGACAGTGATCCCCGCCTTCTCCTCACCACCTCACCCCCCCCACCCCCCATGAAGCCAGAGGAGTGCAGACACTGGCTAGTCTTACAACCTCTTTTCTCCCCCAGACTGTCTACATGGCATTGACCACGGCCTTATATTTTAGTTTCCGTTTAATACTTGCTTGTTTTTCATCTTCCCCCATATCTCACTGAAATACACGCTCTATGAAGTGAGAGTTGGCCAGTTTTATTTCTTGTTGAGTTCTTCATGCATAGATACGTTCCTGGCACATTGTAGGAGATCAATCCATCATTAATAACAGAGGAAATAGTAGCTGTTGATAAATGACTAACGTAGTAGGTAACTATGCTGTAATTTCACACAATAAGTTAACTAGAGTTATCAGATTAGGCAAAAAAAAAACCCAACATGTCCCATACAGTAAATTAGAATTTCAGATAAATAATTTTCAGTAGAAAGTATCTCTCCTGCAATATTTCTGTGATACATTTTCTAAACAATTAGTCATTTTGTTATTTGCCATGTAGATGCCAATTCATGGTTGACCCCATGTGTGAGTGTCCCTTCGTCCACACAGCCCGTGACATGCCAGGGACCATGTGAGGTGCTAGCTATCATACGATGAACAAGACAAACCGGTGCTTGGTAACTAAAGATCATAAGTTTAATAAAGTATCTATTTTATTAATAAAGTATCTATTTTTAGTTGAAAAGAAAATACTAAAGGTGTTATTGCCAAAAAGGCCTTTCAGAACCTGAAAATGCTGACTTACTGAAAATTGAAAAATGTCCAGCTTGTTAGTCGTGACGGAGTCAGTAGTTATTCGCCAACAAGACAGCTGTCTGATAAAGATCATGTGACCCACCAGGACTACTGGTAGTCTGGTTTTAGAAAATGCATTCACAGCAGAGCACTGTGTCCTCTGTTCCAGGGAGCGCTCTGAACAGATGTGCGATAATATGTAGCATTTAACGTGGCCTTTTTTCGTGTTTTCAGATGACTATTCACCAATGTCAAGAACAAACATCTGTCCAACCACTCCCATTTTCTTATTAGAATGGGCGTTCACTGTATCACTCCCCAAGCTGGTGGTGTCTGTCCACCTGTCCTGTAGTGCAGAAATAGCAGCTTTCAATCTAGCTACATAAATCACTGCTTTCACTTGAGATTGTCACCTAAATATATTTTAATTTTAATGTTCCATATAACACAGTCTGTGCCTAAATTTTTCTAATTAATTAAAATGTTTACATCATTTTGGTTTTATCATAAAAAATATTTATGCAACATATTATATATGTGCTTACATGTTTGAAAATCATATCTGGAAGGATATCAAAGGAATGTTGCAGAAGTTGCATCTGGGGTTAGATTCTAGACAATTTTTGGCGATTTTAGTTTATATCATCTACATGGATTAGGTTAGCCAGTCTCAAGAGGACAAATACTGTATGAGACCACTAAAGATAAACACCAGGCCACAGCCTGCCATCTGTTCTGAAGTCAGATAATCGTTTAATCTGGTCTCCCAAGCAATGTTGTGGCATCTCTGTCTAATGCTTCTGAACCATTTATTGCTCCCTCCTTTGTACATCTTAAAAACCACTTCTTCTTAGGAGGCCACACCTCAGCAGGGGTCAAAGTTTCATTTAGTGTGGACTTGGAGAGGATTAAAGAGTTCCTGCCAAATAGCATTTTCCCATGGTCACCTCAATTCAATAGTCTATTTTGTGTGTGTGTGTGTTTACAGGTTTATGCCAAAGACACTGTGTTTAAACATGTCTCTGTAAACGGCTGAAGACATCAGCATTCTTCACCAAATTTACTTATGCACTCATTTTGTCTTCAGTGATCCTGTCAGGGAAGGTGAGCATCACAGAATGCTGGGTTATTAGAACAGCGTGTTCTTGTGTTGAGGGAGTACTTGAGTAGAGGCCCAATGTGCATCTGCTACCTTAATACTTAACATATAGATATATGTATATAGCTCTATTTCCCTATCATTATATATAAATATATTTACATATGTACATGCCTATAATTAGACCTCTGTAAATGTCCTTTTCTTCTATTTCTTTCCTCTTGTCCCACTATCATGTTCAGCCTTCGTTTGGGTTTCAGTAATTCCTCTCAGCTACATTGCCCTTGATTAAGCCCCAGCAGGCATCCTATGCCCTTTCGCCCTCAATTTTAGATCACTTGTTCCCTTGTCCCTGAGTTTGTTGACACCCCACTTCCTTTCCCCCTACCTCACCCTCTCCTGTGTCCCCCCGGTCCCATTGTTTTCTCCTCCAGATAGTTTATCCCACCTATTTTATCTAGATAGACATGCAGAAACAATAATAGGCACAAAAACAAGGCAAATCAAAACAAACCAACAACAACAAAAAATCAATGACAAAAGAAAGAAAGAGAGAAAGAAAGAAGGAAAAGCCTATAAATTGTTCCAGTTCTGTAGGAGTGTTTTCCAGTTGAGTCGGATGGGTGCCACACCCTGGGCCCAAAGTCTATTTTTGGTGTTTCCGGGGGGACTTCATGGCTTGGATCCCCTGCTGCTCTGTTGCACACCCTTAGTGTTTCGCCTCAGTGTGGTGGGGTCAGATCAGGCACAATTCCCACACTGCGTCTCCACTGTTGTCCCCTGTAGTGCTATGGGTCAGTGAGGGACGTCATGTCTGTGGCTTTTGGAGGGGCAGGCCCTATGGTCCTCTGTATGCATTGGCTGCTCTGAGCAGGAATATCGTCCTGGGGGCATGGTGGGTTCTCTTCAACAATGGTGTTCAGTGAACCTCAATGGGAATTTAGAACCAGAGAAGTGGTGATATGTTTGTCTTGGAGAATATTATTTCATTTCTGTTAGTTGGAATAGGGAAAACATGTAACATGACTTGTACAGGCGCCCAAGGGAAGTAACTACCCTATATTTCATTGCTAACTGTGGTAGTTATTTAGTCTGTTGTCAATTTGAGACTTAAGGATGAAGGGGTAGAGTTTAGTCTGTCAATCAGGTTGCAGCTTGATGACCTCATTTGGAGATGCTAAGGAGATAAATAGCTCATTGGAGACAAGACACATGCACACTCCCTGCAAGACATTCCTGTTGAGAAGACACATGGAGCTACGCTGATGCAGCTGGAGGATCCACGTGGAGAACCATGCCAGCACTGAGATGCTTCTACTGCCACTGGATCTATAAGACTTTCCACCCACTGGCCTGTGATCTTCCTGCATTTGGCATCAGTGCATATATTTTGTGAGTCTGAAGAGGAATTCATAGATTTATATTGGACATAAGGGCTAATATTGGACTTATGGACTTGATCTACACTAGCCTGGGATGTTTTCTCAATATTCAATTGCTCTTGTGTATAAAGTTCTTTCTTTTACACATATGAATTTCTATTAATTTTGTCCCTGTACTATACCCAGACTAACACACTAACTATGCATTTTTGACCAAATTTTCTTCTTGCTCTTGATGATCCAGGGCTGTGCTATAAGCTAGCTAGAATTTTAATCTTATTTCAAGGTATATAGCACAAATCATAGGCCCCATCAGAATGATCCAATTTGGAAACCCTCAAAATGAAACAGAATTTCCCTTAAACATACCCATTTCAGATGAAAGGAATTGAAACACTCCTTTGGATTTAAACCAGAAAAAAACTAGAGAGCGAGCAGATGACTCATATACCAACACCATGGGCTTAGAAACCATTGGACTTTCTTCCATATCTTTGTTCCCCCAGGTTGTCTGTTAATCAACAACTTAAGACTAACATATATTTTCGTATATTCTTTGCCTTACTTTGGATGTGTCTTAGTTCTGCAGGCATAGTTATGTTTAGTGAATGGGCATTATCAAAAAATTTACCTTATGGGCCAGCCCCAATCCCAACCACATGGACAGCCAGCCCTCCCCCCAGAAGAATTTACTTCAGAGGACAGCATTGAAGTTACAGCTCAGGGAGAGTGACATGTTTGATCAGAGCACCCAGGAGCAAATGAAGGGGGAGGGGGAGAGAGTGGAGCACATCCTGGCCTACCAAACCTTGAGGATGATATCCCCACTCCGAACAGCCAATGCACAGAGAGGACCATATGGCCGGCCCACAATGAGCCATGACATCCCTCACTGACTCATAGCCCTACAGGGGACAAAACTAGAGACATAGTGTGGGAATTGCACCCGATCTGCCCCCACTACACCAAGGAAAACACGAAGGGCGTGCAATAGAACAGCAAAGGGAGCAGAGCAAGGAAGTATCGAGGGAGTACCGAAAATAGGCTTTGGGGCCAAGGCATGGCACTCGATAAGACTCAACCAGAAAACACTCCTAAAGGTCAGGAAACAGAACTTGAACTATTTACAGGCTTTTCTTTTTTTGGTCATTTTTTGTTGTTGTTGATTTGTTACTTTGTTTTGTTTTGTCTTGTTTCTGTGCAAATTATTTTTCTGCAGGTCTATCTAGATAAGATAAGCTGGATAAACCATCCGAGGAGAAAACAATGAGACTGAAAGTTTGAGGGGGACATGGAAGAGGGGGAGAAGGCGGAAAGGAAGTAGTGCTAACAAACCCAGGGACAAGGGAACAATGAGTGATACAAAATCAGTGGTGAGGGGGGAACAAAAAATATCATATCAATGTGAATGAGGGAAGTGCATGATGGGGACCCAATGCCCATTTGTAGCCAACTGGACATCCCTTGAAGAAGGGTAGTGGGGAGATGAGTCACTCAGGGTTCAGTGTAGCAATAATGAAACTCACAACCTTCCTCTAGTCTTTAAACTCTTCCTCCCCCCCAACTATCATGATCCCAATTCTACCTTGCAAACTCGGTTGGACCAGAGGTTGCACAGCGATACAGATGGGAACTGGAAACACAGGGAATCTAGGACAGATGAACCCCTCAGGGCCAGTGGTAAGAGTGGCAATACTGGGAGGGAAGGAGGGTTAGAAAGGGGGATTCGATCACAAGAATCTACATATAACCCCCTCTCTGGGGGATGGGCAACAGAAAAGTGGATGAAGGGAGATACTGGGCAGTGTAAGATGAGATAAAATAATAATTTATAAATTATTAAGGGTTCATGAGGGAGGGGGCAGTGGGGAGGGAGGAGGAGGGGAAAAAGGGAAATGAGGAGGTGATTCCAGGAACCCAAGCGGAAAGTGAATTTTGAGAATGATGAGGGCAACGAATGTATAAGTGTGCTTTACACCATTGATGTATATATGGATTGCGATGAGTTGTATGAGCCCCAATAAAATGATTTAAAAAAAAAATCAGTGGTGAGGAGGGTGTAAGAGGCCTGGAAGGGATCGATCACAGGTAATGTAACCTAGAGGAATTACTTAAACCCAAATGAAGGCTGAGCATGATAGTGGGACAAGAGGAAAGTAAAAGGAGATAGAGGAAAGAACTAGGAGGCAAAGGGCATGTATAGAAGTCTTATTACAGGCATGAACATATGTAAATATAATTATATATGATGATGGGAAAATTGATCTATGTGCATATATTTATAGGTTTAATATTAAGGTAGCAAATGGACATATGGCCTCCATTCAACCACTCCCTCAGTGCAAGAACACTTTGTTCAATTAAACTGGCATCCCATGATGTTCACCTTCCTGACACGATCACTGAAGACAAATGTGTGCATAAGCAAACGTGATGAAGAAAGCTGATGGTGCCCGGCTATCAAAAATATATAGCTTCTTGAGTCTTAAAGGCTGAGAGTTAAACAAGCGGCCATCTAGCTGAGAAGCAACAAAGCCCACCTGGAAGAAGCACACCAGCCTGTGTGATCACAGGTGTTGAAGGGATCAGGAATAAGGCATCAAAGAACAAAAAATCATATCATTGTGAATTTTAGCTCCAATGTCTTGTTTGTGAACTAGCGTACTATGTGAACTCTCCAAAATATGGGAGCACAGTAGAAGAACAAGAAAATACAATGAGCATTAGGTCACTGGTTTAGCTCAAAGGTCTGGTCAGGTAAGATTCTATTTGCAAACTTCAATAGGAAAAAAAAGCCTTGGTGGTGCAAAGGTGAAGTACTTGGCTGCTAATCAGCTCCAAGGAAGAAAGATGTGGCAGCCTGGGTCAGCCTGGCTATAGCACCGGTCACCTTCTAGGGCAGTTGTAGCCTGTCATATAGGTTTGCTACAGGAATCCTGGTGGCATAATGGTAATGCATTTGGCTGAAATCTGCAAGGTCAGCAGTTCGAAACCAGCAGTCCACTCCATGGGAAAAAGACAAGAGTTGAAGTCTCAGAAACTCACAGAGGCAGCTCTACCTTGTCTCATAGGGTGCCCCTGGCATTGAGAAAGATAGGGTTTCCCTGAGTGGAACTGACTGCAGAACAGAAGGTTTTAGAATTTGCAAACTTTAGTTAAAAATATGCATAACAGTACTTAAAAATATGGTTTCCATAAGCCTAGAGAATGGTTTTATTCCATTGATTTACATTTAAAATTTTGCACTTTAAAGCTAAGTTGCATGATCCACTTTCTTCCCTCTGTTTCTGATATATTTAGATCATATTTTGAATTTTCCATTTGTATTTTGAAAGTGAGAATCAGATCTGAGATTTTCAACTCCCATCCAAGTAACATCTTATGTCATTTTCCAATGCTTATGCTCCGGTAAAGTGTGTTTTAAAGAAAGTTGAACAAAATTTTATCAACATGACCAATCTGAATAGAAACAATCTTATCTAGTACATATGTTACTCATTAATGAATTTTGTGGGTCAAAAGGGCGATCAAATGATACGGTGGTAAATTTTAACCTAACTATATCTGCTATAATCCACATCCCAATGTACTCTGCATAGTAGTGAAGCTGTTTGCATCCCGGGTGTATGTTCAAAGGGGATTCACCAGAGGCTTAATCCACATGTATGAAATGAAGGTATTGGTAGCAGCCGCTGGTGGCACAACAGTAAAGCACTAGGCTGCTGACCAAAAGGTTGGTGATTCAATCTCATCCAGTGTAATTGAAAAAGAAAGATGTGGTTGTTAAACACCCATTTTCATCAAGTCAATATTGCATCATAGGAACCAAATAGAAACAGTAGATCTGCCTCGTAGGGTTCCTAAGTCTATAAATCTTTACAGGAATAGATTGCTAAATCCTGGGAGCAGCTAGTGGGTTCAAACAACTGACCTCTCAACCACGGTGCTTAACCACCGTGCTTAACCACAGTGCTAATAGAGCTTAGAAAGACTTATGGTTTTCTATACTGTTATATGTAGTCCCTTTGAATGAAACTGAATCCAAGGTTCCTAAAAAAATAACAGCAACAGCAATCATCAGAAACATGTTGCAGAAGTTAAATTACATATTGCAAGTACAATTCAAAAGTGTGCAGTATGTAGAGTGGTTAATAAAAGTTATAAGTAATATTATTGTTAATAAACACATCAAATATTCAATTATTAATAAACCTTTGCTCAATAATACTTTTGGACAATTATTTTTCACTCTTAATTCAAAATTAATTTAAAAAATTTTCAAAACCATTTTATTGGGAGTTAATACAGTTATCCTATCATTCCATAGTTCAATCACATCAAGCAGTATTGTACAATTGTTAATACAATCAGTTTCAAAACATTCTCTTCCTTCTTGGACTCCTTGATATCAGCTCCCTTTCACCCACCCCGCCCTCCATCACCACCACTGCACCCCACCAGAAACTCTTAGTCCACCTGCTCTCGCTACAGGCTCACCAATACTGGGTTTCATGTACTGAAAAACAGAAAAACAACGCAAATTCAAGAGGGTGACCCCCAATGACGTAACACACCTGAGATAAACTCCAATATGAACAAACCAAAAAAATACAGAAAATGTTGAAAACCAAATCAGGCCTAAGGTGCATCAGAGTGGAGGTCAACTGGCAACGTTGTAACTGTTCAAATCAAGTTTGTCATTTTGATCTTCCATATTTATCTCTTCCTTGCATTCTATTTGGTAACCACTGTCCTCCCACTCCTCTATTGCCATTGCTCCGTTCCTCTTAAATCTGTGATTGTCAGGCATAGTAAACCATATTATTTTCAAATTCAAAATAGCTAAATACCAGTCTATTTCCTCTCACTAATTCCTAGTAGTTTGGGTTTGTTTGTTTTTTCGCAGAAAATTTTTTTCACACAATTTATATATTGTATTTATTTACTACCATTTACTTATAGCACTCCTAGATGATGCTAATGGTTAAATGCTTATCACCTGAGTGAAAAGTCAGAGGTTTGAGTCCACCCAGAGGCAGAAAGTTGTGGCAATTTTCTTTTGAAAACCCAATCAATGGAAGTCCTATAGACACAGCTCTATTGGGAAACATATGAGGTTTCCACGAGTCAGAATTGATTCCCATGAGTCAAGAGCAGCCATTCCTGATACAGTTTATTTACAGAGTTGGCTCAATTGACTTTGGCTTACCAACAGAAATGGCCTTAAGGTTGGGAAGTAATCTGAGTTATTTCTGTTTTTCTCTAAAGATTCTATGAGGGTAAGTAAAAAAAAATATTGCTATAAAATCATAGAATGATTTTCTGAACAAAAATGTCAAAATGTGTCGGACATATGGGTTAATGTTAGACTTGCAAGCTTGCACAGCACTGGGTTGAGATGTTTTCTTGATGCACACTTAACCTTTATATAAAACTCTCTCTTATACATGAGTTGCTGTGAATTTGGTTCTCTAAAGTACCCAGACTATTGCACTAGCTAAATAAGGCAAATACCTATACTTCTGTCATTGTGTCATATTGCGGTGGCTCGTGTGTTTTTTGATGCTAGAAACTCTATCAGTAGTATTTCAAAACCAACAGGGCTATCTGTGGTGGCGCCGGTCCCAGAGGGGATTCCAAAGAAGAGAAACTAGGAGAAAATGCCTAGTAATTTACTTCCAAAATGGTGAGCGCATAAGGTTGGAAGACTTTCAAAATAAACAGTGGCAACAACAGTGGACTCTTGAGCATGCCACCGATCGTGAGGATGGTGCAGGAGCAGCGAATGCTTCCTTCTGTTGGACAGGGATCCATCATGATTCCGAAACACCCAAATACAGCAGCACGTGTAAAGAGGACAGCAGTAACTAAAACAGAAACACCACCGTCTCTTGGCGCTCCGGTTCTAGTGCATGCATGGCTCTTCTAAGAGTCCATGGAAAAGATGGTGGCAGCTTTTATTAGGGTGCATTACAGGAGATATAGAGAAGCTGAGCAATTCTTTTTATTATTATTATTAATATATATCCTATCATTTCATTGTTCAATCACGTCTAGGAGAATTGTACAATAGCTACTACAATCCATTCCAAAGCATTCTTTTTCTACATGGACCCCTTGACATCGTCTCCCCTTCACTCCCCCTCCACCCAAAAACTCCCCCAACCCCCCAAAAAACCCAATGCTTTATTCTGCTTGCTGTCTCTATAGATTCAACAATCCTGGGTCTCATGCATCTAAAAGTTTCATATAACACGACTTCAAGAGGGTGACCTCCAATGACATGCCACCTCTGAGATACATCCTAATATGTGCAAGGACACACCAAGCACAGTAATACACACCAACGACACAGCCGAGCAATTCTTGCTATTGTTCAGAGACAGAAATGACAGGACTAGTTAATTGGCTGGTCATTGAAGAAGAGAAAGATTGGTTCTAAGGATTTAGGCATATATGGTTGGGCCAATAGTATAATTTACCGAATAGGAGAAAAATAGAGGAAACTTGGAAACAGTAAAATAGAAATGTCTTTTACTTATTCAAGAGTTACTTCTTATAAAAAGTAGGATTTGAATTTTGGCTTCAGGGTAGACCATGACTAGAGGCACAAAGCTGCGAGTCACTGAGACAGAGATGACGTAAACAGCAGCATCTTCTCTCTTGAAGAGCCATATGTATTCAGATCATTTCAAAGTTAAAAAATTTGGGTATGGGTATGAGTAATGCTACAAGAAGTCAAATAATTTAAAATCATCTTAATGAAATATTATGTAAAGGAAAAATGTAATTTGTTATACTAATAACATTTTAAAGGGAATCTGAGAATCAACTTGATAAGTATTCAAAAATATAAAATGTGAATATGAAAACATGAACAGAATATATCAAAATGAAATTCACACCAGAAACAAGGATGAGCAGATCAAAGTAATTTTTATTAAAGCTAGTTGTCACTAAGGATGTCGGCACAGGTGTGCACACAGTAAAGAAGGAGTTTTCTACTTCCTATGTGGAATCATTAATGACATGACAGTAATTTTTCCTTGTCTTTAACATATATATTTTTCTTCAAATATTGAAATCATAACTTTTAACACAGTGTGATGGATAATACTATATTAATGCTAATTGTAGCAAATTAAGATCAGCTACAATGTACCTAAAATGTGGATACATATATATGTGTGTTTTATTATCTGTATTCTTTCATTCTTTTTATGAATGCAAAGAATGGTCAAAATGATCCTTAACATTAGTCAACATCTATTTTTTATAACTAAAAAAAGTCAGGGAATTGGCTTACCATAATAACAGCTAGGGTATTTTATATTATAATCTCCAGCTGACTTTCTTGTTCAATTTTCCACTATACCTGTGTTCCATGTTTAAAGACAAAAAGGCTGAGTTCACGGAGTTTTTCTCCTGGAGTTTCCCCATGGTCTCCATTCAGGGTAGAGCTGCTCTTGTGGGTATCTGAGGCTGCACATCGTTCTGGGATTAGAAGAGCTGCTCTTCCTCCTGCAGAACCACTAGCTGACCTTGTTGTTAACAGCCTAACTCGAAACCACGACACCGCCAGGGTGTAGACATCAGTTACATAGATGGTTCAAGGGTCACGAAATCTGTGTGTGGGGACGCCCGGACTCCGACGGTGGCATCTGAGTCCAGGAAACATGCTCAGAGTTGCTTCACTGCAGGTTTCAGCCTAGTTTTCTCTCCTCGCCACTGCTAGATTTGCTGTAATTCCCAAATGATTGTTTGAGGAGATGTGGGCAGTATGAAAGCAGTTGCTGATAGAAATACCCTTAAGCTCTTTCTCTTCTATTTCTTCCCCATTCCTGAAACATGAAAATCATTTCTTTCACTCTTCCTAAAGCCATTTCACTCTACTGAATATATTGAATACCTACTCAAATCTAAAAAGAAAAGAATGTCTACTGAAGATTTAGACATTTTCCTCATAAATATCTAGTTTAGTTCCCAAACTCTCCTGGGAAGCTACAATCCACGTTGTAGGATGCATATGCTGCCCTAGATGAACTAAGCAGCTTGTCTGCTTCTCAGCAGCAAGACCAGTAACGAATCTGATCTCCGGAATTCCTGAAAGCATGTGCCCTACTTCCTTGTGGTGTCTCTCTGCCACATGTCACCATCTGGCAAGAGTCGAAAGCTCTCTAGGAAAGGATGACCCTGTGAATGCCAGCGTAAAGCACAGATGGCGAGGGCGGGCTATGTGGGCAATGGGCCTCAGGAGAGGAAGGCCCTTTCCGATGACCTTCGTATGGCTATGCAATGCCCCGGTCCTGAAGGTTGTAGGTCCAACAAAGACCTCTTACTGGTGTACATGCGCCAATATCTTGTTGTTGCTCTGAGTTGTATTGCTTCTGACTCACAGGGATCCCTTGGGTGCAGAGTAGAACAGCTCCTTAGAGGTGTTCAGTTCAATGGGCAGGTCTCCTGAGGTGCTTCTGGGTGAGCTTGAACTGTTAACTGTTTGCACCCCTCAGGAGCTCTTGTATACTCTCCTAAGAGCCTTTAATGATACATCTTGACTGTGACCTGGTTTTAGTCTCACATTGGCCTTCCTTAGAAAATGACTCTGAGTATTAAGTCCCACGAGTGGCTCCTTTGGATCACAATGAATGCCCCTGTCACAGCAGCTGTCAGACAGGGCCATTGTTATTGCCTTATATTTCCTGTCTCTTCAACGAAAAGATTCTTGAAAGCAGAGGCACGCTCTCATTCACCTTTCTATCCCCCAAATATGGGGCGGGACAGGCATCCGAGGTGTCCTCCATGCCGATAAACGACTGCAGGTGGGTATTAGTTGAACAAAGATGCCAAGTGTTTAGATACGTTTAACATGAGAAAAAATCCCCTAGTTAAAATGTTTGCTTTTTTCCAATGTGCCACAGGAAAATACTTCTTGGAATTTCTGGGATTCTAATGACATAGTTAGCATTAAAGAACACAAGAAGCTCAAACTGAATCCTCTGAATTGTAGTTGTAATTAACAGGGAAAAGCTACAAGCCTTAATATGTTATATCTAATGGAGAGAATCTAGTCTGTGTCCTTATGTCTGAGTATGAACTACAGTTTTACAGCTCTAAAAGGACTAATCACACCCATTCAAGTATGTAGCTGTGAAGTCTAAAATTATGACAAGTGGCTTTTATTACTGGATATTGATCTGGCATTTAGCGTGGGGCAGTAGGGTCTGTGATCACCGGCCTTAACCTCAGGTGCTGCAGATTACTTCTTAAATATCATTAGACACTGAGGAATGTGCATGGTCTTGGAAAGCAGTTTGTTCTTTAAATCAAATGAATTAGAGAATAAGACCTGAAGCAGAGGGCCTATATTTCAATTGTTAAAGTAATTGCCTTTAAATTCTTTCTTTCAGCTATAATTTATTTTCCTTAAGAATGTATACTTGTCAGTACAAAATATGGATACCAACAGCAATCTAATTGCACCTTATATTTGCTGGGTCCCTTATAAAGAACCTCATTCATCTGTTAATTTATTGTAGTGTGGGAACTTGTGGGTTATTGGTAGCTATGCCACCAATATTACAAGTGACAACAGACTAAGAGGCAATCCTTTGAACAGAACAAGGGGTCTGCCTGATGTGCATCAGGGTAATATCTTTCCACTGTATTTACTCCACCTGTCTGCTGAGCAAATCATTTGAAAAATTTAACTGCATGGAGAAGAACGTGGCATCAGGGTTGGAGGAAGGCTTCCCAACAACCTGGAAGATGTACGTGGCTTTCTGGTGCTGGCTGAGAAGGAGGAGGAGTTGAGGCACATGTGAGGAAAATCAGCACAGACTACAACCAACTGGAAAGAAAACACATTTGTCACTAGACCGAGAGCAGCCCCATGAACAAATGGAGAAAAAAATCGGAGGTTGTGAGGATTTCATTTTTCTTAAATTCACAATCAATGCTCATGCAAGTAGCAGTTAAGAACGCAGATGACAGTGCTTGAAATACAAAGTATAGCCCACTCTCTCTGCGTTGATCGTGACCGTTGGCAACCTTTGGCCAAGAGTGGAAGTGCCCCATGGGGTTCCTAAGGCTGTACATCTGTAGGAAGTCCAGGGCCTCCCTCATCTTTCCCCAGAGGGGCTGCTGTTTCCTTGCAATTGGCAGCCCAACACTTAGCCCCCAGCACCCCCACCCTTCCTGCGCTAACCGCATATACTC
>NW_022104341.1:18118199-18130066 GCF_000313985.2 Echinops telfairi
AGCTAGATGGTCGCTTATTTATCTTCAAGCCTGTGAGACCCCAAATGCTATATCTTTTGATTGCCAGGTACCATCAGCTCTCTTTAGCACATTTGCTTATGCACCCACTTTGTCTTCAGCAATTGTGTCGGGAAGGTGAGCATCATGGAAAGCCAGTTTAATAGAACAAGGTGTTCTTATAAGCTGAGCTTTTGGCACATTTTTAATGCAGTTTTTGTGGTAAAATTAGGTGCCTCAGCTGATATTTGGGTCAGCTTATACTCAAGTATATATGGTACTTAGAAGCTTATTGAGAGCCCAACTTCAAGATAGAAGATTTCCCAACCCCCCATGAATGTTACCTTTGAAAGGAATTGCTGTGTGGGAAAGAGAAATTGAAAGAGGTCTGTTAATGTGAGACCTTAGCATGTACCCCAGTTTATTGTCCAATATCCTAAAACTATAATTATATGATGTATAATTGTATTATAGGTCATTGTGAGCTGCATCAAAATGTTAAGAGAATAACATATACGAACCACATAAATCTAACTACGTAGTTAGATTACTTAACTGGCACATTAACCTTGGAAATGTCTATTCTAACTACAAGTAAACAAGATCAGACACCATGTAGATGTAACTTAATTGAATCTCTCTTTCAGCTCTTTTAAGCAACTGAACATTCGCCTGATATCATGTACAGATCTTTGAACACACAAAATAGCCAAATCAGTTTTTCCCCAGTGGATCCTGACTCACAGAAACCCTATAAGACCCTATAGGACAGAGTAGAACTGCCCCACAAGGTATTTTTTGTTTTTTAGTCATTTTCTTAGGGGCTCATACAACTCTTATCACAATCCATACATACATCCATTGTGTAAAGCACATTTGTACATTCATTGCCTTCGTCATTCTCAAAACATTTGCTCTCCACTTAAGCACCTGGCATCAGTTCCTTATTTCCCACCTCCCTGCCTGGACCCCCCTCCCTCATGAACCCTCGATAATTTATAAATGATTATTTTGTCATATCTTGCACTGTCCGATGTTTCCCTTCACCCAC
Source organism: Echinops telfairi (assembly GCF_000313985.2). Lineage (NCBI taxonomy): Eukaryota > Metazoa > Chordata > Mammalia > Afrosoricida > Tenrecidae > Echinops > Echinops telfairi. The sequence continues at coordinate 18,119,248 of NW_022104341.1, forward strand.
TTTTCTGTCGTCCATCCCCCAAGGGAGGAGGTTATATGTAGATCCTTGTAACCAGGTCCCCCTTTACACTCTACTCTCCCTCCACCTTCCTGGTATTGCCACTCTCACCACTGGTCCTAAAGGGCTCATCTGTCCTGGCTTCTCTGTGTTTCCAGTTCCTATCTGTACCAGTGTACATCCTCTGGTCTAGCCAGATTGGTAAGGTAGAATTGGAATCATGATAGTGGTGGGGTGGAGGAAGCATTTAGGAACTAGAGGAAAGTTTGTTTTATTGTTGCTACACTGCACCCTGACTAGCTCACAAGATTTTTAAGGGTGTAATCGTAACCAAAGTGGTCTACCACGTCTTTCTTCCACGGAGTCACTGGGGCTTTCAACTGTGGAGATTTTGTTAACAATAAAGTATCCTTTAGCTCTTTGTCAGGTGGTCCCAAAGGAACAGAACGATCCTTGTGACAACCTTTACACAGTGCTGTTGTGGCTAGTGAACATTTTTAAACAAACTCGCACCCATTCATTTGCAAGGAATATTCACACTTGACCCAAGCTCATACGCTAGCCTCCGTTCGTCTATCAGCGTGGCCTACTGTAGTAGCTATTTCAACCAATATTTCAACTCTCAGCAGGCCATCCATAGTGAAAGGATTTCCAAGGTGCTTCCATACTAAGAGAGTCTAGGAAGAAGGAGAGGCAGACCACTCTCAAAAGTTGCACCATTGAAAACATTTTGAAGAGCAGCAGGAACAATACATTACTGGTTGACAAGGAAAGATTGTGGGACCGAGGCACAGTTCAACAGTTCATAGGCCTTTGGTTTCTTGGAAGCACCTCTCATGTGCTACTTAGTGCTTCTTTCTGTATTCTAATTGACACCTATAATCTTGAGAAACTAGAGGGGTAATAGTGAAGAAAGAGGAGCTTGTTCATTCGTGTGAGCAGTGAAATTAGAATAAACAATTCTTAAATTCTTTTATATCCTATAGAGACCCAATCCTCAAGAAACTGCTCAGTCATGTTGGAACACCTAACTGGACAGTGAAATCTTAGAGAGTAGTCATCTGTTTGAAGACAGGATCGAAAGGGCCTCTGTCCTTCAAAATTAGCTAGAGAAGATTAAGGCGAAGGCCAAGATCAAAGCTGAGATTGTGTCCTCACTCTATCTCCCTATCTTCAATAAATACGTTAAAAATGTGTTGAGATCAACACAGAATTATAGCAAAGCTAATTTACCAAACTTATGTTTTGTGTGACCCCTGCCATTTGCATTGTTCTAGATTGAGTTTTAAAAGTAATAATAAAAGGAACTCTACCTTGGCTATTTTCTGTTCTACCTGTCTATATTATTGAATGTTTATATTAATAAGTGTATATAAAATAAACTTGCTAATGAAATTATCTTAGTCTGAGACTTATTTTGATTATTTCATCATCGAATAGTTCTGATTCACATGTCATATTTAGATGGGCACTGGAGACCAAGTCAGACTTTAGTATAGCGGAGTGTTTGTAAGTTCATCTTTCTGTAGTAGCTAGTTTAGTGCAGATTGCTACCTTCCCCCAAGGCTTTCCCAGGAAGAAGACTTCATCATCTATGTCACAGTCTATACCGTTGGAAGTGCTCCCTGTTGAAATCACTCAAGCATCAATTGATACAATGTGGAAGTCTTCCTTAATTAATTACCTTGGGTACATCCATCCTCTCCTCAGTCCGCCCAAAAAGAAGCTCATCTTCAAAAATAAACTAAGGTCATTTATTCCTAAATTTGGATTGTAAATAGGCTTTTCCATTTAAAGCAGTTGATGTTGATTTCAATTCAAATCATGGTTACCTTGTTTGTATCAGTAGAACTACTTCCCATAGCTTCCAAGTGAATTGAACTTCTAACCCTTTGGTTCACAGCTGAGCACCTAATCATGTGTAGGTTCACAGTTTAGCACATTAATTATTTGCACCACACAGGTACTTCATGTAGGGATAATTCTTTCCTCTACTTGATAGATGGTCTATAGAGACATGAGAGAATATGTAATTTGCATTGGGCAGTCCTTGCAACTCACAAGTTCACGTGTGGTGCCATAAAACTCAGGAAAGATGAGCACAGCAGATTCTGTGAACCTACCAGCCCGCTTGGACAGAGGAATTGCAGCCGAATATTACACTAGTATCTAAACGTGAATTATTTTATGTTGTGTAGATCAAATAAGGATACATAAGGCTAGTTGTATTTAGTTTGTGAATGTGTGAATATACCTCTATTAATAAACCATGAGAACGTATTCCAATAAATATATGTTGCTTGCATACTTATACATTATAATTAATTGTTATCATTATATGCACCTCATAAAACATACATAACTGTGTGCTAAGAAACAGAAGGAAAATAACCCCCTAACTAGGAAACTAGTAATATCGGAAATCACAGAGGAAGTTTTCTTTGGACAGAGGTAGGAGTGGGGGTCTCAGGAGCCTGGTGTGTAGGTAAGTGGGGAAAGAGAATTTATTTTTTAGGTGCTGACTGTACCCCCCATGATAGCTAGACAAGACACTAAGTAGACCATAATATTTTCAGCATTTTACACGGACAGGAAATTAAAGGTTGGAGGAAGTGAGTAATCTGGCCTAAATTACAAGGCCAATAAGTAAGCCAAATGATAAGCCTATATTCTTAAGGGAGAAAAATGACATTTAATAGTGAAAAAGAAAAAGACATTTCATAGTGGTTCCACTCTAAGCAGGACTGGGTAGTTTTTGTGATGTTGTGCACAGGGTGACTATGGGTTGGAACCGACTTGATAACAGCTAGTAACAACAACAACAAGTGCACGACAAACCATGTCTTTGTTTACATGTGTGCCATTATACAACTAACATTGTTTTCTATGAAAATTAATACTTTAAGTTCTCTGCTTCAACAATGCTTTCCACTGAAGTCCTAAATCTCAAATAATATATAGGTATGCTCTATACCATAAAATGTCCATAGTGTAAGTAGGAAAGAAGAGCTCTTTAGACGTTGATTTAATCATTGCTTGTTCAATATCCACAAGACTGAACAATATATTTGACAGGGCATTGATCATCATTTACTTTATAAATAAAAATGTCTTCACAAAAAGAGAATAATTTATGTTCATGGTTATTTTATTCCAATGACTCAGTGACTATTTATTAAAATTATACTATGGTCTAGCAACTATGCCAGTAATAGCTCCATAATATTCCCATTAATTTAACCAAAAGGCAGGTAATAAGCAATCCATAAACATTTATCAAATGAAAAAATGAGCTGTTATGAAAGGGCAAGCAGCTTATGGCTTAGAATTTCTTTTTAGCATTCCTTATTGGAGGCCACTGTACGTAAATAAACGATTGGTCTCTTTTGGACTTCATCCAGACAGTGGGGCCAATGTTATTAGCTACAGTTAAGTTAGCCTCCAAATCATGGTCACCCCATGTGCTAACAGTCATCTGTATGGAAGCAGTTCACCAGGCCTTTCTTTCGTGGAGCCATTGGGTGGATTTGAACCACCAACTCCTAATTTGGCAACAGTTTACAAACTACGTGCCCTACTCGGCACCACTCTAGTACAACTAGAATTCCTTCCGTAGCAAATTAAACTGTAACGTAATCACGTCATCCAGGGTTTTGAAAGAGCATTAGATGGCAAACAATATGTCCATACATATCTCCATTACTTCACCAAACATCATCACAAAGATGTCTTCTTTTTCCACAAAATACATTGATTTTAATTATTTGCATTCACCCAATGTCTTGAATCCATGTGTAAATAAATGTTCTAACGTTATTTTTTGAAGAAGTGTACCTAAACCCTCTTTTTCACAGCACATAGGACATCAATTTTCCTTCCTTATTTTTATTTACCTGGTTTTGTGAATAAAAAACAAAATTGAGAAGGAGAAAAAATGTAATTAATACAAATAGGAGTAAAGGAACAGTTAATTCAGGGTCTAATACTAACAGGTGAAGCACCTCAACATTAACAGTGTCCAGATCAGCACATCTGCCCTTGGTACCCATATTATAAAATCCGCAATACTGAAAGGACAATTATTCCAATTTCCTGAACTACATTTCCTAAGTAATTCATTCTACATGAAGTTGTAGAAACAGGGTGTTCAAAATTCCATACTCTGCAGTTGATATGCACACTGTTTTGTTTTTCTTTTGTTGCCAAGATAAGAGAATAGCAGTGCTTGAGCTGTACGCACGTTCTTAGACCTTCCTAAGTGTCAGTTGCTCAGTTTGCAAAAGAGAATTAATATCTATCTACTCCTCGGTTGCTATGTAAAGAATCAAATTAGATAATATATATGAAAGCAATACATAAAACTGTAATGGAAAAGTAAAAGTTACATTGTAGCTAATGATGTAAATTGTATTCTTACTCCTTCCCATGTTTATTCTTAACTGTCCTGTGAAATGAGGGGAGAATGATTATACAGGACGAGAGATGCCACTTCCTAGCTTCTGCAAGGTGAGGCTTTCTGCTCCCGTGAAGATTTCCGGCCTTGGAAACCCTATCCAGACAGTGGGGCTAATAATGTTATTAGCTACAGTTAAGTTAGGCTCCAAATCACGGTCACCCCATGTGCTAACAGTCATCTGTATGGAAGCAGTTCACCAGCGTTACTATGAGTTAGAACCAACCTACTGGTAGTGGGATGCTCTGACCTTTACTGACAACCTTGCTTTCAAAAGAGTCTGCAACTTTGGAAAAGTAAAAGATCAATTCAATTGCTTTAACAGTTTGTTTAATAAAATACGATGTGATAAAATATGCACCCTAGTTATTTAGATAGAACTTTCAAACAACTAGCACAATTTGCTCACATTTAAAGTCTGAATGACCTGTATTTTAACTATTATAATCCAGAGGGAAGCTTTCTAATATGAGGAATTCTAGAAATAGTCGTAATTAAGAAAGAGCACTAGAACAGGAGTCAGGAGACCCAGGCTCTATTCCTGACCTGACATTAAACTTCTGGTAACCTAGTCAACCTTTTAACCTACACTTTTCTCACATGAGCTGGAAAGAAAACTTTTCATCAAATGACCTTGCAAGTCTCTGCCAGATCTTAGAGTACATGGTTTTGCTAAGCTTAATTACTTAATAGAACATTTTCTCTGTTTTTAAAACAGTTTTATTGGTATATAATTCACATATCATACTATTCAATCATTCAATCGTATTTTTAAAAATTGTACAATCATAACCACAATAAATTTTAGAATGTTTTCTTCTTTCTTGTACTCATTTTTATTAGCTCCTCTGGCTAGTGTCTCTATAGATTTACCTATCCTGATTTTCATATTGAGAAAAAATATAAAAATAAAACAAAAAACCTAACAGCAATAACAAAGTAAAACAGAGAAAAACCTCAATTGAAAAGAAAGAAGACAATGCTAAAAAGTAGAACAAATTTAAAGTGGGTAAAACATTTAAAGTGGGAAATCAAATGATAAGGTGTTAAATTTTAACCTAACTTTACCAGTAATAGTCCACTTTCCAATAATGCATTCTGCATGACAGAAGAATGGTCAGAGGTGATTCACTAGATGTTTAATCCACCTTTTTTTTTTACTATAAGGTGGGTGAAAATGGAGATCAAATGATAGGATACTATATTTAGCCAAACTACATCTGCCACAATTGACTTTACAATGCTCTCTCTCTGATAAGAAGGCTGTTCACAGAGGGGATGGTCAAAGGGGATTCGCTTAAGACAAACCATGTGTGGACCATACAGATGGATTTTGGGCTTCCACTCTCAACGATAGCCTTCTACAAACCAGGTGTTCACAATTTAAGCTCTGATCCCATTCCCTCCTTTGGATGTGGATTTTATTTATAGTCCTTGATCACACAGGCTAGAGTGCTTCTTCAATGTAGACTTAGTGGATGCCTCACTTAGATGGCTGCTTGTGTTCGGACAAACCTTTACAACCCTAGATGTCATGCTTTCTGATAGCTGAGTACCATTTAGTTTCTTAGTCACACTGTGCTACGGCACTTGTCTTTTGAGATTATTCCTGATGATTAGCATCCAGCAGGGCAGTGTCATAAGAATCATTTGTCCTTAGATTATCACTTTCATTGAGTCAATGGTGACTCATAGTGACCTCCGGTAGGTTTCTGAGACTGTAACTATTGACATGGTAGAAAGCTCAGTCTCTCTCCCTCGGATTTTCTGGTGATTGCAAACTGCCAAGTATATGGGTTGCAGCACACCTTGTAACCACTACACTACCAGAAGACAATGCTAAAAAGTAGAACAAATTTAAAGTGGGTAAAACATTTAAAGTGGGAAATCAAATCTTGGTCTTAGACTAGGGCTAGAATTATGTTCAAGCCCCAAATCCATTCTGAGAGCTGTGATTTAGAAATGTCTCTTAATCATTCTAAACTCAAACTGACTGCCATCAAGTTGATGATGACTTGTCATGACCCTGTAGGACAGATGAGAACTGTGAGTTTTCAAAACTGTAACTCTTTACAGGGGTAGAAAGCCCTGCCTTTCCCTGAGGAGAAGCTGATGGTTTTGAACTGATGACTTGCAGTTAGCAGCCCAACATGTAACCCCTACTCCACTAGGTCTCGCTGGTTCACTTTAGAGACACCATTATCATTTTATGTTAGAGAACATTAGCAATCATCCCCCTGGGCGTAAGGTAATTTTATTGATAGTGACATTAATTTAGCTCATAATATAGGATTTGAAACACTGCTGAGAAAAGGAAATTATATAAATGTAGGCCAGCTACAAACTAAAATATATGAATTATTGACTTGTACAGATTAAAATCTTAAGTGTCTGGACACTGTTTACACAAACAATGAGGGTGATAGGGCAAGATGTTCAAAATAGCATTCACTCATAACCATGCCTACTAGATTCATACATGTCATAATAAGCAAGGAGGGCATTAAAATCCTAAGTATATGGTAGTCTCAGCTCACCATTCTCTGGGCACTCTCAAGACAAGTGATCTGAACCAAAGACCAATGACCACCAGGTCTCTACCCATGGCTTACTGGTCCTCGCTCTTCTCACACTAGGGAAGTTCAGCCTTAGCGCTAAGAGCTCCAGGAGAGTTTGAAGGAAAGACCAGTTCACTTAGTGGGGATTCCACCTCGAGTCCTTCTGGTGAGGCCTAATCTTTTTGTTGTTGTTTTGTTTTATAAGAGAAGGTTTGGGATCAATAGTCTGCTGATTATACTGACACATGCTAAGAGAAAAATCTATTTATTATGAGTATTATTTGTAACATAGTCTCAAGATGAACAGTGATAACCCTGCCCCCATAAACCAGATTAGACAAGTCAAAAGGTTGCACGGATCTTCATTATTTGTTTATGGACTGGATTCACTTGACATGTACATCACGCCACTCTTTGCTTCTCTTAGTAGTGCGAGGCATGGCCTCTCTCTGCTTTTGTTATCTGTTTTGTTGCCTCTTTCTTCTATCATCTACCATTTTCAAAGACCTACAGACACCACTTAAGCTTTAGCTTACCATCTAGCCTTCCGTCTCACTCACCCACAGCTCCTCATTAATCTCCACGGGAAACACATGGGCCATTTGTGCTTTCTCCACAGAAGCATTTTTCTAAATGGACAGTCATGGTGCCTTTATACACCAATGTCAGAATTAAACCTGTTACTATTATAGGATATAGTACTTGTGAAGCCATTTCAGTCCCTGGTGAAGTTGAAATCTTTATTCCATAACTCACATTGAGTACTAACCAGATTTATTCCCAAGAAAAGGGGTTGTCAAAAATGTCAAGGAAAAATGGAACTTAAAGATAATGGAATTTTTCTATGAACTTTTTGAAACCCACGCATACATGCCTTCAAGTACTATAATGGTAGGCAGGTCATGACAGGGACAGACATCTTCATTCTATTTAGTTATTAATTTAATCAGGATTGCTGAGAACATATGTGATGCAGTCTCACTCTCCTTGCTTTTAAGGAGCCTTCTGGTGAACTTTTACAAGAATACATGTTTGTTCTTCCGGCAGTCTCCAGTACATCCCATGTACATGCCTTAGGAGAGAGGATGGCAAGACATTGTCACACAGACTTTGGACATGTTATCAGGAGAGAGACCAGTCCCTGGAAAAGGACATCCAGCTTGGCAAAATAGAGGGCGAGGGAAAAGGAGAAAAAGACCCTAAACAAGATGGACTGACAGCAATGGGTTCAAACATAACAACTGTGAGGATGGCCCAGGGCAAGGGCATGTTTTGTTGTACATTGGATCGCTATGAGTTGAAATCAACTCTAAGGAACAAACAAAACAAAACAAAAACACAAATAAAAAACCAGCATGGAATGAAGGGTGGAATAACAGGACAGCAACATGGATCAGTATGTAAAACCTAACATCCTCATACCCCCGTTCAATGGCTGTGTACCTCAAATACAGATATTCTTCTCTCTAAACTACAATTTTCTAATTTGGAAATTGAGGATACTAATGCTTTCCAGGAGGGTAGTTTTTGCAACTAAAGGTAATCTATACATAGGCTCTGTCACATAACGAAGGCTTTCAAATTTACAGTTACTATTATTACTAATTCTGTAATCAAGAATGTCATCCTCAGTCTGAAGATCATAGAAGTTAACAGTTTTAATAAGTAGGACAGAGAACATTGGGAGAGGTTTAGCCATGGAGACACAGTAAGATAGTGAGGGAACATAGGAATAAGAAATAATTTTAGAATGAAAGAGCTCTATTCAATATAGTCTTGTTACTTGTGGAAATGTTCTTATCTCTAGAAGTTAGGATCTATTGCTTTCTCTTTTTCTTTTCTATCACAGGCTTTGAGTTCTGTGATTCTAAAAGAGGAGAGATTTGCCAGCTCATCTCAGTTGGCAGAGTTTACAGTATCTTTGAGCAGACATTCTATGGAATCTAGAAAAGGGAATAATCTACTATTTTTGTACATAAAATGCAGACAGATGATTTGGTAAGTCCTACTGCTTCTAAAATTTAGGCAGAAGGAAGGAATCTACAAATATTTCCCAGCAAGAAGATCCAATGGGTTATATAATCTTCAGATGGAACAAAAGTTAGAATGAACAAATTCTAAAATCAAGAATCTGTGGACACTTTCAAATAGGAACAAAAATAATAATTGGGGATTTATTCAGACATCACAGTTTCAAGACTGATACTCAAATTGACCTAAATAGGATATTTTTGCTCAAGAAAAGACTTTTCAAATTTTCCCCGATAGGACAACAATAGAGAAGCAACAATTTGTACGCCTGAACAAACTGTCTAGCAATTGACATGGTATTTTCAATAACCTCATATGCATGGGAAAGCTGGAGTGAGACTAAGGTAGAATTAATACATTTTAATTGCGGAGTTGGTGAAGAATACTAAAAGTGCCACGGACTTCCAGAAACAAACAGAGCGGTCTTGAAAGAAGTCGAGCCAGAATGTTTCTCAGGTGCAAGCACGGCAAGACTTCATCTCCCATAATGTGGACGTGTTGTTAGCAGGGACCAGTCCCTGGAGGTGAGCAACAGACTGGGTAAAGAAACAAGTACGCGACAAAGAGAAAGAGCCTCAGCACCGTGGACTGACCCAGGGGCTAAAACAATGAACGCAAACATAAAGATGATGGAGAAGATGGCGCCAGCCTGGGCAGTGTTCCCTTCTCTTGCTCACGTGACTCAATGGCTGCTAACATCAGCCACCGCTTTTTCTCACTGTGGCAACTAACCTGCAAGAGCAAAATCCCTAACTACACCCCTTGCTGGGTACAGCACTCATGCTGCTGAAAACCTGGCATACAATTCCAATTGTATTGAGTGACACACTCTTCATCCTGATTGTTTTAGATACTGTTACTTTATACTGCCTGGAGACATGACAGCATCACTCTGTGTGTGTGTTCACGCCCATGCGACAGGATCTGCGGGAAAATCAGGAAGCTATCAAGTTTTATCAATGTTGTTGTGAGGTGTCATCGAGTCAATTCCAACGAATAGCAACTGTGCTTACACCAGAAGGTACAACTCTCCGCTGCTGGTGGCGAAACATACTTCCTCTACCTTCATAAAGTAACACCGGAGCGGTAATAAAAATGCATGCCACAAAGCAGGATATTTCCTATTCTTTTATTTTTATTTTAAGAATTTATAACTTTTTGGAAAGGTATTTTTTTCATGTGTTTATATTTCAAACTGAACTGATGTGAGTTCCTGTCTTTGAAATCAGGGCTGCTGAAAACAAATTATCATTCTGAGCCCAGGTTAGTCCATTGGCTTAGCACAAATAAAATGCATTAGGTGTACAACAATCAGCCTTGTTGCACATATTATTGAGTAATTATAGTTAAAGGATCATTTGCTGATTCAATGTATGCTAATGGTGGCAACTCTCACTCTAAGTAATGCAGACATCACTTGGAGAGTGTTTTGGAACGTTAAAGACAAGAAAAACCTTCCATGGAGGATTCTTTCCTACCTGCCAGTTTGTTCAACTTGATAATTGGCTCTGCTTGACAGAGCAGTCTATGGTGACCTTTCTTTTACCAAGTTCAAAAATACCCAGCTGAATTATCAAGCTTCTTTAGACCATGAGGTCTGAAGAAATCATTCTGTGCCTTTCAAATGACCATGTTATACTGATATAATTAATTGCTGGCAAATATAAAACTCTGTTTTAGCAAATGATCAGCACCAAAACCAATTATGTACAAAAGAATGTCATTCTATCAATGGATTTATGGTTTGCTGAGCATATGAGTTTGGTAACATATGACAAGG
>NW_022104341.1:18130548-18132563 GCF_000313985.2 Echinops telfairi
ATATAATTTTTGTTAGTGTGCCTTTGTCTAAGATGATATCCTCCTATTTGTTCTGATGAGAAACCATCGGCAGTCATTTTCTCTATATACCGGTAATCAGTTTTTCAACAGTTGAGAGAGGCAATTTTTGCTGTGGTTAAGAGCATGAACTCTGAATTAATACCCAGCTCTGTCTCTGCCATTACTTTCTACACTTGTGAAAATTGTTTAACTTTTATGAATTTCAGCTTCTTCTTTAAAGTACGAATAAGGATGGCTTCTTACAAAAAGTTTTTTCCTCCTCAATTCCCTGTGAAGGTTTCTTCATATCTCATACAGACTATGAGTAGCAATTCAAACCAGTCTGAATACCTAGAAGACCGGCAACATTTTAATTGTCTATGATACCACCAAGTTGAGACCCCAAATCATTTTCCCTCAAGATCTGGTCCTCTTAGCTTCCTTTTGTTACTTAATTATATTCTGAAGTAGCAGAACAGGCTTGACATATAGGATTTGAGCTGACATGGGATGGGAAGGGGTTCCTATGTGGTTGGTTTGTTTCCTCGTTTAAAATGTTAAGACCTTGGGAAACTATATCATAACACAATGGGTCATCACTCTAGAGCATTTTGTGAACCCAAGTTATAGTTATTCATTTTCCAAAGGAGATGTCAAGCGCCTTCTCACCAGCTTCAAAAGGAGTTATTCCAAAGGAACTCTGTCGTGCAGTCTAACATCCCTTAAAATTTGGCATTCCAAATGTTTTGCCAATTTTCTGGAGCCTTGTTAATGGTTCATCATGCATTTAAGTTTGAGGGAGATCATTTGCTATACAATTTTTGACTCTTCATTGAGGTTATACCAAGACATAGTGTCATAAATAGTCATTCAAGCTCAATGAATTATCTTCAAATAATTGTTCTATACTTTGCTACAGAATTCATAGAAGCTATAGGATTGTGCCAAAAAGAATGTTATGAGCATGGGGTATTTCCTTTCCTGGACAAGAAGTAACATTTGTGAGATATATGCTCATAGAGATGGAATTTAAATAGACTCCAAGGCATTTTCATTTAAAAAATTCTAGATTAAGGGACATGCGCTGATTGAAGGGGTCTCAAGAGTGCACAGATAGCTATGTTCAAGGGCCCGTCTGCATTTTCTTCCTCCTCAAAAGTAGTTTACTCAGAGCTCTGAAGCTTCCACTGACATGGGGGGCACTTCTGGCTGACCTGAGGCGTGCTCCTTCCTGGAGATGGAACTCAGCAGTTAACTCACTTCTCCGAGACAAGAAGGACACAGCCAAGTACAAAACGAGGGTGTCTGGTTGTACAAAGCCACAGTCGATCAGCAAAGCGACAAGTGGCCGGACAGGCTTTAATTTGAAGGCAGGTATCCTGTCTTCCTCTTCCTTTACCATTTCCATCCTGGGGTTGTCTGAAGCCAACATCCCCCTCCACCACCCTGTTTTCTTTATATTATTTCAACACAGTCACCTAACCAATGTGAATTTCCTCCCTAAATTATTACCAACTCTTTATGGAAAGAGGAAGGATAAAACTTAATAAATAAATGATTTTGAGTAAAAAGGTCTGATATTTTTCTTCTTTTCTTTGGGTCACAAAATGAGCCATTCAGCATTCCTGAGACTTATGCAAGCAAGTCACATGCACTTTCCCAGAAACTGAAATTAATGTTTGAAACGAGTACACCTAACAGATATTTGTAAACATATTACTGTCTATCAGATAGTTTGACAATGCCCCTTCCTCTAAGTTTCCTCACCATCGAATAGCCTAACAATCATCAACTATAGAATCTACTTGTAGATTGGAAGTCCACAACCTCCATGTTTGGCTGGAAAGATGGCCAGGAAGGATATTTATAATTCAGCAACTGTCTTTGTAATTCTCCATAGAACCCAGAGTCTAATTATACAGAGTCCTGCTTTATGCCTCAAACATTCTGGTTTCCCCAGACCTGCCCAAATCCAACCCTTTCCTACCCACGGTTTCAGACACAGCTTGCTTAGC
>NW_022104341.1:18134329-18138206 GCF_000313985.2 Echinops telfairi
GCAAGGCTGGTCTCTCTCAGCATCGTGATTATTTGGGGAACCTGGAAACATGAAGTGAGAAGCTGGAAAAAGCACGACGCATACAAAAATAATGTGCAGGCCCAGGTGTTTGCCAACATTTTTAAATGTCTCCTTTTCAAACTGGTAGCGGCAATTCCCACGCCACTTTCTACTTTACCTTCTTCATCACTGGTTCACTAGGTCTTTGACAGCAGGGTAGCACGTCCCCGCAATCACTCTGTGCTCCCTGCGTGCTCACCTGGCAAAATCGCAGCTTGACCAAAACCCACACCACAGCGAGCGTCACAGAAGATCACAGGGCTGCATGGCCTTCCCTCACACCAGCCTCACGTTTCAGACTAAGCCTGCGATTCACAAAGTCGGGTCAACTTTCCCACGCTCTTTACTACTCCCCCATTCACACCTCTCTTCTCCTTAGCTAATGACTGCAACTGCTGGTTCACTAATAAAATAAAACAGAAAAGAACTATCTCACCGTTCAAAACTGACTATCCCTAAACAATGCACCCACAGTGACCACCCTCCATTCCCTGGAGTGTCACCATAGTCTTCTAACTGGTCAGCCCACTTTCAGCCTCCCTGCTGCTGCAAACCAACAATCCACACAGCTGTTAGGATCGTCACTTGAAAGGTAAATCCAGTTGTCTCCTTCGTTTGTTCAAACTCTCCAAAAAATGATATCACAATCAGTGGAACATTTAAAAAAAAATTAAAAGTCACCCCTTCCCTGGATCCGATCTGTGTCTCCGACTTGTTCTCTTTGCTCAGTGGTGCCGTCCTAGACAAGGACTTTGCAAGGATGGTTCTTCTGTCCATTTGGCTGGAAGAATCACTCTGTCCTGCCAACCTTGACTAGCTAAAGCATTCAAGACATACCTCCTGTCAAATGTAAACACTTCAGTAAAGTTCCTTTGACCTCTTCACCGATGCAGCATACATCACCCTCTTTAAGTTTTCTCTTATGCTCTCACACTATTTCATTTTTCTTCGCAGGACTTTCTCACTGTCTGACGGTAGAGTCAATATTTTTGTTTTTATCTTTGCCTACCTCTCCCACTAGACTGAACACTCCAGAAAGGCAATCATTTTGTAACCATTGCATACTTCATATCTAGAACTGTGACTGGTCATTGAGTATTTGTTGAATAAATTAGTCATTCCCTGAATTAAAGGATGCAATAAAATCATGTATACCCTGGTTTGTCTCTATGTTCAATCATTATTGGTTGGTTTTGCTTGTTAATTATTAAGCTATGAAACAGTGACTGTATTTCACATTTTATAAAATATGAATATCTTTCTCAAAAAATGGGACTGCCACAACACTTACTTGTTCTCATGCTGAACCTGTGCTTAGGTCAAGAGACAATCATTTGAGCAGAGCCAGGGAATACATCATGGTTTAAAAAACGGGAAAGACGTGCGTTAGGGTTGTATCCTTTCGTCACACTTACTCAATCTGGATGAGGAGCAAGTGCAAGGGCAGTAAATTATTTCATGTGATTCTTCCAGCCAAATGACCTTTTCCTGCAGAGGTCTATAAGAAAGTGTGTGGGAGGGGGCGAGGTGCATTGAAAGGATTCACCTGTGAGTAATGGCACACAAGATTCCCCGGAGTGCCATTCTACCACATGTAGAATGAGCCCTCTAAGAAGCAAGAGGAGCGATTTCATTACCAACAAGAGCCACAAGTGGAGCTCAGCCTGTGGCCTGGAGATTCCTGTTCAATGCACCTCCTGGATGCAGGAGACAGCGGTAACATCAGAGGAACAGCAGCACACTCAGGAGCCAGAGCCTGGAACTTGCCAGCCAGCTCGGTGAACAAGGACATCGTGGTGAACAAGGACATCTGAAGGCTTTGTACAGGAGGCAGACTTGCCGAGTGGGGTGCCTCTGGGCATTTAGCTGGGGAAGCGAGCCTTGCTGACCCACGGAAGTAAAGCTGAGTTCCCTTGGGCCTAGGCTTCCTGGAGTGAGTTACCTGTGGGCATGTAATTCAGGGAGCTGGCTTTGCTGACCCCCAGAGCTTGAGCTGAATGCCTTCCGGTTGAGGCTTCCCATGGAGTGACATGCTCCTTTGGGCATTTATGAGCAGACCTGAAAGAACCTTAAAACATTTCCTGATGAAACAGCTCAACTCTGAGCATTTCTTTTAAAAAAATATATTGTATTATATTTTATTTTATTCATTTTGTAATAAAATGAACTTTAGGAAACTGAGAGCACATGCCCCTAAGAGCCAGCAGTTCCGCTCCCTTGTGGCGTTTTAGGAAGCCTGTTTAAATAACAAGATACGCACTGTGTGAAAATTCACCGGAGCCACCTCCATGTCCGTGAAGAAGGATAAATAAAGGGGTCTCTACAAATGGGGGTGTTCCCACACATCACAGAAAGGGGAGGGGGACCAGAGCTGCAGGGATCAACCAGGGAACTCTCGCTGAGTAGGTTTACAGAGTGAGCTGGGGAATGCTACACCCAACAGGACTCCGTTCTATGCAGAACTGTGAAAGTGAGCAAGAACGGACTCCTATCCTTTAGCACATGGGCACATTTGGCCAGAGAATAGAAACTGGCAGGGAAATAACTGCACCACGCTTCAGGATGGGGCCCAAGGGAAAGGGATGGAGGGAGGCCCACGGGGGGAGGAGGGGGGCTTCAAGCGGTCTGCCAGGGTTTATTCCTCTAACACAGAATATGAAAGGAAACAAACACAATGTCAATATCGGACCAAGCTGGGCGGCAATGGTAGGGGAGTTTGCTCTATTACTTGCCGTCTTCCTCTGAAGGCTTAAATCGCTGCCTTGCAAGGTAGATTCAAAAAGTTCATGGAAAAATTCCATGTCTTTTAATTCTAGCTTTTTCCATGAACTTTCGGAAGCCCCTTCATAATTTTAAAAGTGGTGGAGAAGTAAGGATTAACTGGTCTGTTCACCATGTCCCTTGTGGCTAGGGCTGGCCCAGAGGGGGCCTCTGAGAGTGGTGCTAGGGAGTGAATGCGAGTCTCTGGGGAAGGTGGGCTGGTCTGGCTTCGGCCCTGTTCTGCACAGCTCCTACCAGATAGCTCTGACCCAGGTCAGATGGGTCTGTGTGGCCTCATTAAGGAGAAGGACCCCAGAGTTGGTGGTCAAGCAGACATGGTTCTGTAGGAGGAAGCCTGGCCTGTGCTGGAGGCAACATCCACAGAGGGGAGGCGTTCCCTGGCCTTGAAATGCAGGGCTGCGGCCAGGAGTCTGAGCTGCAGAGGGGAATCTGGCACAGATGTTAGGGCACAAGGATAAGGGGTGAGGGTGGCACCCCACCAGGAGTCTAGGATTCCTTTCTCCACACCTGAATGCTCTCCTGAAAACTACTTCTCTGAACCCAGTGGGGTGATGCTCAGTCAGGGTTGGACAAAGAGGGCCCAGCCAGGAACTCTGAGCATTTCTATCTAGTATTAGAAGTTGTTAACTTCACTAATATGATCTTTATGCTTGAATTTTGTCTGTGAGTTCTGTGTAGGCCTTGCAATGGATATTAGAACCCAGAGAGGTAAAATAGAGAACACTAATTAAGATAATACAGTGAGCCATCCTAGAGACAGACTATATGAATAAGCATACTACATCAGAATTGGAGGAAATATCATTAATAACCTCTGTGCTTGATTGGACTAAGCTGAGGCAGGCCACCCTCCCCCTCCCCACCCGCTTCCCTGCACATCCCCGAAGGTCAGTAGTTGCCCCCTGGAATGAGGAGACTGAGAAATGGCCCCAGGGATGCCTGACTCCCCAATAACCGGACACCTGCCTGTCAGAGCTGATAAACTGCATCCTGGACCATAAACCTGACCGCTGACCTCCTAGGCCATAAACCTCAC
>NW_022104341.1:18138306-18145009 GCF_000313985.2 Echinops telfairi
TCCCCACTGTCCTTTAAAGTCCCCAGACCCCAGGCAAAGCCTGAGATTCCCATGGGCTACTTGCTAGACCATGGGGCTTCATCCACAAGCTCCCTCCTAATACAGCAACTTCTGTTTCTGCTCTCCCTTTGTCCTTTCAGGTATCTTTGTCTGTCTCCCTGTGCCTCAGTTTACCTCTCACTCGTCCTGTGCCTCAGTTCATCTTTACAGTTGGAGCCGAAGCCTGGGAGAGGTAGGGGTAAGGGGCTCCATGCGACCGGGCCCTGCTTCAGCTGGGATGTAGCCCACCCCTCCCCTCCTCTCAAACCTCTGGAGCCCGCCTGGACCAGTGATTTCTGGTCAGTATCTCTCTGTGTATGTTCATTCTGTCTCGTTTGCCTTGTTTGTCTTTCCAGACACTGAAGACCAGCAAACTCACTCAGAGGAGCTGGAAATAATGGCCATTCCCAAAAGGGGTGCAAAGATAAGGGCAGTTTCTCGCATCTATCTTACCTCATGTGGCCCCCACATGTACTTCATCCACTGTCTTCATTTAAGCGGAAAACAGAACTTGTATGTGGAATGTTGAGTCCGGTCTGTTGACTGCAGATCCTAATAATAGGAGTGTATTTCATAAACTTACCTGTGTCATGTAGAACTTGAATGTTTTCCATGGAAATCATGTTTTCAGTACATCCAAATGAATAAATGACACCCATGGAAAAAATAGTAGCACGATTTATGTGTCACAAGATTATTTCACAGCATAAATAACCCGGAAAAATGTGCCTGAAATGCATTTGACATTATCAATAAAACTGTCAGATTCCTCAGAGTAGAAAGAAGTACTGCTCCTAGGTGAGGTTTTAGGTCCACAGTCAAATACAAACCGTATTTCAGCTTCTTGGAAACGATTTAGCCTTGGGGGCATTTGCATGGCATTTATCTTTCACATCATAAAACTGGGTCTTTAACTTAGTAAAGTATTTCTCAGACATCGTCCCCCCTTCATGGCATTTTGAGAAGATAATGTAAACTTTTATTGCATTTTCTGAAAAAGAAAAGCTTAATGACAGAGCGGGAGAGGAAGAGCAGACATGAGGACAAGCGAAAGTTGAAGAAAGGTTTAGTTCTTGTCTCATCGCTGACTAATGTTGGGGCGATGGCTAAGACTATTTCCCATTAGGGACTCAGTTCCTTCATTTAGAAATCGAATGTTAACTGGTTGAAATAGGCATCTCGTCTTTCTCTCTCTCTCTCTCTCTCTCTCTCTCATTCTTTCTTTCTATTTTAAAATGTTTTATTGTGAATTAGGTGAGGATTTACAGAGCAAGTTATAGATGTACATTCAACATTTCATACACATTTTGTTTGAACTCAACCCCTGCAAACACTCAGTGTAGCAATACTTCTCTCACCTCCTCTTTATGTTTCTATTCCGATTTCTGTTCCTCCGACTCTCCTAAGCTCTGGAATTTGTCCTTGGGGGAAATGCTGCTCTTTTGATCTTAAATGGTTGATGGTTCTAACATGGTACTGAATTCAGTTCCAGATTTGAAGGGTGACTAAGGACCACAGCCTTGAGTGTTCCCCCTGTTTCTCTGACCAATAAGCTTGGCCTCTTTTTTTGATATTGTGATCCTTTTCCTCCCCATCCATCCAGGACCATTTAATGTGATAGGAGGTTGATAGCCACAGCTAGGCATCTTCTAGTTTCTCCAGTTTCTGGGTTATTGGGACTGGTGTTTTCATGGGCGATGGGTCCATTGAGCTAAGTGTTTCTGAATGTCTTTTGCTTTTCATCATGCTTCCTTCATCTTTACAGGGGAAGCCAAATAGCGACACCTTACATGGCTGTTCCTAACCACTTAAGACCTCAGTCATTAGTCACCAAAGTAGGATGTAGAACATTACCTTGGTGAACTATGTTGTGCCAATTAAATTTGATGACCCCTGAAACTATGGTCCTGATCCCTGAGACCCAATAATTCACCCTTTCAAGGTGTTTGGTTATGTCTAAAGAATTCCTAACTGAAACAAAGAGATCATAAGACACTCATGTTCTAAAGAATTAACTTAAAATTTAAAAAATATTTAAGCAACGTTTCCCTAAATTTGTATAATGTTTGTAATACTTTTTGTTTATAGGATTTCCTTCTACAAAATATTTTTGCTTACCTGTAGGGTCACAATAAGTACACATCACTAAATTGCAATGCTTTGGCTTTGGACTTCAAGACTCAGTGCCTGCTATTGCTGGCTGCAAGCATTTATTTCATGGTGGTAAATAGCAAGCTGCAAATAATTGAGGTATAAGATGTCCCCAATACCAAGTCAAAAAATATTTTTAATTGCCTTTGATTCATTCATGTTTTTCAGAGTTTATACATAGTCTTCGAATTCACTGAATTTTTCTTAAAATTTTCCTCT
Organism: Echinops telfairi; assembly: GCF_000313985.2. NCBI lineage: Eukaryota > Metazoa > Chordata > Mammalia > Afrosoricida > Tenrecidae > Echinops > Echinops telfairi. The sequence goes on from NW_022104341.1 coordinate 18,140,716, forward strand.
TTTCTATCTGTCTCTTGGGCCTTCCAAATAATTAATTCCTTGTTCCCTGAAATATTCTACTGTAGCATCCAAGCTCCTTTCCCATATCACAGCCTTCTGGATAAGTCACCCCCAACTAAATACACCTTGTCTGAACAGCCCCCACTAAAACTCAAGTTTGAGCCATAATTATGGCTTGCTATATTGTGTTTGTACATTCCCATGCACTGTTCTCTTCCTAATATATTGATATATCACATTCTTGAAGTCATCCTTGCTATACCAGCTCTCAAGGACCTCTGGTGGTATAGAGGATTAAGCAGCTTATGACAGGTGCAAGGTCCATGGTTCAAAATCATACACATTGTTGTTGTCCACAGGAGAATGATTGGGCTCCCTGCTCTCTTAAAGATTAACAGGCTCAGAAACCCACTTGTCCTGTGAGTCAGAATCAACTGAATGGTAATAGGGTGTGATTTGATTTATACTCCAGCTCTCTAAATACTGGTATCCATTATTTGTGCATGTCTTGATTGTGCATGATTTTGTTTTTTCTTGATATGCTTTAATCACATACTCCTAACTGTTGGACAAATTGAGAGAATTGTCCACGTAATATCTCTTCTATGCATTCCAAATTTCCATATTTACTATCACCATCTTTTTCAATTTTCTCTTTGATGCTTTAATAATCCCTTAGTCCTCTGACTTCAAGCCTCCCTTCTTTGATCCATTCTATAATTTTGTTCCAGATTAAATTTCCTAAAACATAATCCTATCATGTCACTTCCTTGATCAAAAATATTCCAAAGGTCTCCATTATCTAGACCAGTGGTTCTCAACCTTCCTAATGCCACGACCCTTTAATACAGTTCCTCATGTCATCGTGACCTCCCAACCATAAAATTATTTTCGTTGCTACTTCATAACTGTAATTTTGCTACTGTTATGAATCAGATGATCCCTGTGAAAGGGTTGTTCAACACCCAAAGGGGGCATGACCCAGGGGTTGAGAGCCACTGATCTAGACAATTTTATTCACTCTTTAGCTTGATTTTTTCATGGACCTTCATGGAATGGCCTCCACAAATATTTCTGTCCCACCTCTCATTCATTCCTTGTGTAGATCCTTATTTTGCATAATAAAGCAACCTGGGCGATAATGACATGTGGGGCTAATTGAAAGGTGGAGGGATAAATGGGTGGTGAGCCTCGCCTTTCTAGTTCTCCAGTCTCTTGCTTTGTGATGGTCGCACTAGGGTGCAGCTGCCTTAGCAGTTCCCTGCTTCAGCTTGCAAGATTGACTTCCTACAAGACATCCACAAGGAGAAGCCACATGGACCTATCCCAATGCAGCCCTGGGTGCTGGAGCAGCCGTGTGGAGACCCCTGTTAGTGCTGAGATGCTTATTTGTTCACTGACTCAGCTTTCCTCCTGCAGTCAGCATCATTGCCTCTGTTTTGTGAGGTGGAGGACTTTGTGGACTGGTGTCAGGTTAATGGGTTAATGTTGGACTTGTGGGCTTGGGCAGCATTAGGTTGGGATGTTTTCGTGATGCACACTTTCTTTACATAAAACTCTTTTATTTTTATTTTTATTTTTTTCAGTTGCATTTATTTTATTTTATTTTTTTCTTTTTTAACATTTTATTAGGGGCTCATACAACTGTTATCCCAATCCATACACACATCAATTGTGTAAAGCGCATTTGTATATCGTTTCTCAAAACATTTTCTCTCCATTTAAACCCCTGACATTGGGTCCTAATTTTTCCCCTCCCTCCCCGCTCCCCCCTCCCGCATGAACCCTTGATAGTTTATAAATGGGTATTTTGTCATATCTTGCCCTGTCCGACGTCTCCCTTCATCCACTTTTTGGTTGTCTGTCCCCCAGGGAGGAGGTCACACACAGTTCCTTGTAATCGGTTCCCTCTTTCCTACCCATTCTCCCTTTACCCTCACTGTTTTGCCACTCACACCACTGGTCCTATAGGGCTCATCCGTCCTGGATTCCCTGTATTTTCAGTTCCTATCTGTACCAGTGTACATCCTCTGGTCTAGCCAGTCTTGCAAGATAGAATTCGAGTCATGGTAGTGGGAGTGGGGAGGAAACCTTTAGGAACTAGAGGAAGGTTGTATTTCTCATCATTGTTACTTCGCACCCTGACTGGCTCATCTCCTCCCCGAGACCCCTCTGCAAGGGGATCACATAAAACTCTTTTATACATGAGTTGCTGTGGATTTGTTTCTCTAAAGTAACTAGACTAATACAAAGGGAAAACAACTGAAAACCCAGAAATAAAGTCATCAGCATACATACAACTTCTCTTTGATAAGGGCCCCAAAAATATCAAATGAGAAGCAGATGCCCTCTTCTTTCAATGATGCTGGAAAAAATAGATATCTACCTGCAGAAAAATGAAGCAAGACCCTTACCTCACTCCATGCCCAAGAATAAACTCAAGGTAGATCACAGACCTTGAGGTAAAACCCCAAACTATTAGGTTCATTAATGAAGGAATTGGGACAAACCTTATTAGAACTTTAGCTCAGGGAATACATAGGCTTTCAGAAATAGGGAAGGACACAAATACAGATGAGGTACAAATTGACAAGTGGGATATATGGAAGATAAAATACTTGTGTACATCTAAAGAATTCACCAAGAGAGTAATAAGAGAGCCTACAGACTGGGAAAACATGCAACATCCATTCCTGTTTAAGACACTAAGAAGATAGGAATGGAAGGAAAATTCCTTAATATAATACAAGCTATATATGAAAAACCAAAAGGACAGATATAAGGATACAAATACAGATGAGGTACAAATTGACAAGTGGGATAAAGGCCTTATTACTAAAATCTATAATACTCTGCTAGTTTACAATAAGAAAAAAACGTATTTCCCACTGAGGAGGTTGGCGAAGCAACTGAACAGAAGTTTCACAAGGGCAGAAATCTGAATGGCCAATAAACATATGAGAAATGTTCCTGATCATTAGGCATAAGAGAAAGGCAAAGTAAAACAACAATGAGATACCCCCTAACACCTTCAAAGATAACCTAATTGAAAAAGTCAGAAAGTAACAAATGTTGGAGGGGCCTTGGTGAGATAGGAACTCTCATCTCCTGCTGGTGGACCTGTAGGTATGTAAGGCCATTGTGGAAATCGATTTGGCAATATCTAAAAGAGATGGAGATTGAGCTAGCAGAAGACCCAGCAATCCCCCTACTGGACATATACTGGACAAGAAGCAAGAAACAAACTTCGTCCAGACATCTGTGCTCCAGTGTTCATCGTGGTCCAGTTCACAATTCCCAGAAATTTGAAACAACCTAAATTTCCATCAGCAGACTACTGTATTCAAAATCTTTGGTATATACATACAATGGAATATTACATATTCCTAAAAAGCACTGATGAATGCACGAAGCACATTTCCACAATGGAAGAAAGTATGCTAAGTGAAGTAAACCAAGTACAAAAGGACAATTACAACATGAATCTGCTGAGGTAAGCTTAAAAATGTAGAGGGGACATAGGGAAAAGTTACATTCATACACTCCTGAGGTGTATGTCTAAGTACTCTGTAGAGGCCAGACCCAATCCATGGATATTTGTGACAACCAACTAAAAAGGAGGAGAAAAGAAAGAAAAAAGACATGGGCAGCGAGGGAACAGGGCACTTACCCACCAAATGGGAAAGTATTTTTTATATCTCCACAGGAGGTGGAGAGAGGGATCAGATTTCAACCCAGTGTGCCAAGACATGAATACAACATATCGGCATGAACAAGGGAACCAATAGAGAGGTCTATGGGGCTAGCCCAAATCCCAACTACGTGCACATGCCCCCTGTTCCTGCCCACTCCACGCCACCCCCACCCCAAAGAATGCACTTCAGAGGACAGCACTGAAGCTACAGCTCAGGGAGAGGGGCACTTCTGATCAGAGCACTCAGGAGGAAACGAAGAGGGAAGGAGAGAGAGTGGAACATATCCTGGCCCACCAAACCCCAATGAAGATATATCTGCTCAGAGCAGCCAGTGCATAGAGAGGACCATAGGGCTGGCCCCACCACAAGACAGACATGATGTTCCTCACTGACCCACAACACTGCATACGCAGTGTAGCAATTGAGCCCAATCTGACACCATCACACTGGGGTGAAACACTAAGGGTGTGCAACAGAGCAACAAGAAAAAAGCAATGAAGTCCCTGGAAATACCAAAAATAGACTTTGGGGCTAGGGCGTGGCACCCCATCAGACTCAACTGGAAAGCACTCCTAAAGGTCAAAAACATACCTGGAGCT
>NW_022104341.1:18146933-18149090 GCF_000313985.2 Echinops telfairi
CAATTTCCCCTAAATTCAGCTGAAGACTCACTTCCCTCATGAAGCTTTCCAGCCTTCCTCTGAGGCTTTAGAAACTTTAAACATTTTCTATAAGCCGTGCTAGTCTTCCTCTTCTACCTTTGGACTTGATCAGCCCTTGCTTTTATCTCTTCACCTGCCCTATTCTGTATTCAGGAAGGTTTTCTCCCTGGTTTTTTGTGTATTTATTTGTTCATGTCAATTAAAAAAAGTTAGAAAACACACTAATTTTTTTAATGTGTGACAGACTTATTCTAGGCACCTTAATGTCCTTTATCTAGGTTCATGCATTTCCCACACGTTTGGGGAACTTATTTTTCTTCATCACTGAGCAGTAGTGTTTCAAGTCACTGAGTGGTATCAGGCAAATCAACTACAAAAGAGCTCCTTATATTGTTTTTAAAAAATCAAAGATGTCATTTGGAAGACAGACTAAGTTGTGTCTGATTCAAGCCATGGTATTTTTAATCACCTCACATGCATGGTGGATAATGAACAAGTTAAGACTGAAGAGGAATCAGTGCTTTTGAATTCTGATGTTGGCAAAGAATAGTAAATGCACCATTGACTGAGAGAATGAACAAAGTTCTCAAAGAAGTGTATCTTCCATGTTCCCTAGAAGCAAAATTGGTAAGACCCCATTCCATGTACTTTGGACATGTTATCAGAAGGGACTGATGCCTGGAGAAGAAAGACATCAGACTTGGTAAAGGGTTAGCAAAATAGAAGACAATCCTCATTAGATGGATTGATACAGTGGCTTCAACTACCAATTCAAATATACAATAAGTATGTGATGGCACAGGAGCAGGCAGTGTTTGTTGTTGTACATAGGGTTGCTGTGAGTCAGACTGACTCATTGAAAGCTAACAATAACAGTATTCCATTGTATATATGTACCATGTTTTACTTAGTTGTTTCTGGGTTTTGCTACTGTAAATATCCTTAGTTCTGGGATAAACATAGGTACACATATGTCTGTTCATGTCTTTGCCTGGCTATAGAGTAACTTTCTCTCTAGTTTCTTTGAAGAACCACCACGTTCTTTCTATAACAGCTGTACAAGTTTGATTTCCAGATCTTCTATATTATTTGTCACACTACCCTATAATTTCTGTATATGCTCTCTTAATTTCACTTCCTTGATGACAACCATTATGTTTCATAACTGACTATAGAATAATCAAAGCAGAGTCCAAATTATTTGAAAAGGAATGACCACAACCAGCTAACTATCTTGGTGTACGATGGTGTAAGGCCATGATTCTTTCCTTTTATTGCTACTCCTACCACCTCTGTTCACATAGTATATTCTGGATGCATTTAACAAAATGTTGAAGCATTCTGAAATTATTTTAATGTAAAAAAGTGCTACACATTTGAAGTCACACAAATGAGGAGTCTTAATTAGCAGAAGTTCTTCATGCCCCTTCTTGGCCAAGGTGGAGTCTGCTCATTTGCAGTATAGTGTGCTGAGTCATGACCTCGCCTTTCACTTGTTATTATATGCCTTTGACTTGTAATTCAATGAAATGCTTGTTTATCAAATTAGCATTTTTGGTAGACTCCAAGGACAGGAAACATTAATGCTTTGGTGTGTTCTCAATTCTTCTTATAAGACAGGACCTTTCTGAAATATACCAATCAATGTATGGTTCAAGGGCATTTGAGTGTTTTTTATCCCAGAAACCATTAGGCTCCTTATGATGTGAGCAAACAAATGAGGTGTAACCAATCATCAGTGGTACTATGCCTTTCACTTATGGAGATTTGTTCAAATGATCATAAAAGCAAAAGGAGCTTATCAATATACCCTGGTAGGAGATTTCTTATTCTGGGAAGAAGGGAAAATTCCTTTTCTTTTTGGTGGGAAAGTGTACACTTATTTCAGTTTGCCAGAGGTCATAGTCCCTCTACCTAATACAGAAGAGAATAAAGATTTCATTATGAAAGAAGGAAGGATGAAATATGTGGAGAACTTCCTGTTTTGAGTCCTTGAATTCTATTACCTATGAAGTTAAATTCAATACAGTCTTCTCTGAAGTTCTACTACCTAATTCAAACATTACTTTCTTCAAAACCATTTTTACCTAAGTTCCTTTGCATTGCGCACTTGGCACTTAGCATAAAAAGCTCTGT
>NW_022104341.1:18150688-18151788 GCF_000313985.2 Echinops telfairi
TCTTGTGTTTGTATGGTGGATGTCTCCTTTGTGTGGTAGGGTTGTACCACACAAAGAGCTGTGGCAGAGACCATGTGGCCCGTGAAGCCTAAACTATTTACATTCTTGCCCTTTGCAGAAAAGTTTGCTGCTTGATATTCAATAACTTCCATTTTCCCTTCACTCCATCTATCTTAATTCTAATTCCTAGTTTTATACTCTTTTAGTCTAAACCAGTGTGGTTAATCTTATTGTCTTCAGAAGAGATCCTGACTCTTTCCTCATGTGTTTCATTCCTAAACCGCATCAACTCATGGTTGAGTTATTAAATCAGGTTCACTCAAACACAATACATAGTGCCTGATTCTATGATGTCACATTCCGTAGACAAAATTCAATTTATGGGATGCAATGAATTTCCATCCTGACTTCAGACACACAAGAATAACATGGACGCAATAACATGACACAAATAACATGGACACACGAACATAGACACACATTGCAGGGACACAATAACAACAGAAATTTAAAATATTACTAAGTGTAATTTGCTATAAAATGAAATAAAACCATGTTTTAATATGATATTTGGCATGAATAGCAATTTAATATATTCATTTATCTTTGAAACTGTTAACCAGAGAAAATTTTAAACTGTAAAAGGTTTAAAAATGGAAAAACTACATTATACAAATATCTTTAATTTGCTCCATCTGTGTTGAGTTCTTTCAAAATTAAGATTGCATGTGAATTAGAGTAGGAAACTTGTATTTCAAAAAAAAGCAGATGGAATCTTCATGTTCACAGTATTTGAATGTTGAAGTGTATTAATGAAAGGAAATATGATGACTTCGTATTTATTATGATATTATTCAATTCCTAATTAAATGATTATGCAATTATTTAATATCATATAAAATGAATATAGTTTTCCATTGTTGGCCAGTCATTCATTGTCATTATCCTTCTCTCACTGCCATTGAGTTGTATCTGACGCATAAGACAAAATAGAACTGCCCCTTAGATTTTCTGAGCATTTTAAACCAGTGGTTCTCAACCTTCCTAAAGCTGCAACCCTTTCATACAGTTCCTCATGTTGTGGTGACCCCCAACCATAA
>NW_022104341.1:18153205-18155513 GCF_000313985.2 Echinops telfairi
CCAGAAGAAGGACATCATGCTTGGGAAACTAGAGGGACAGTGAAAAAGAGGGAGGGCCTCAACAAGGGTCCAACAATGGGCTCAAATATAAGATCAGTTGTAAGGATGATGCAAGATGAGGTGGTGTTTCATTCTGTTGTACATAAGGGTACTATGAGTCATAACCGATTTGATGGCACCTCACAACAACGACACACATATGAATGAGTTAGGATTGCTTTTGAATGCAAGTTATAGAACACACATATGCCCAGAACTGATTTAAGTAGATTGGGAGTTTTCCATTTCTCACAAGACAATGCCAGATTTTGGTGATCCAGGTGGTATGGTGATACCATAATGTCATCACGGATATAGATTCCTTGAATTGTTTTGCTCATTATAATGGCCTTCATTTTTGCGGCTGTTATGTGGCGTAGAGTTGATTCCAATGTACAGTAATCTTATAGGAAGATAGACTAGATCTGCTTCATAGGGTTTGCTAGGCTACCATCTTTTGCCTGAGTCGATTGAAAAGTCTTTTCTCCATGGAACTGCTGGTGGGTTCAAACTGCCAACTTTTGGTTGAGCAGTTGGGCCGCTAGGGGTAGGACAAAAAGTTTCCTGTGAAACATAATTTCCAAACTGGGTGCATCACCTTTCTCAACAAAATCACTTCATCAACAGATAGCTATCAAGCCTTTGTTTGACAATTTTCAACTTTAGATTGAAATATCATCCGATTAATGGACTATAAAAAAAGCTTTTATATTTTCTAGAAAATATCTACCTGTGAAAACAGAAAAGACAATGAAATAAAGAAAACAGATAACACTGAAAATGATATCCCTCCTAATCTCACCTGAAAAAATTAGGAAAAATCTAAATTGCATTTTTTCTGTTAGGTAAGCATTGAGGCACTCGCTCGGAGTTAGTGCACCCAGTGGCATCATCTGAGAGGGCTCTCTCTATTCACAGTGAATTTTTTCATGAAAACAGTTTTACTCGAACCTCGTATTTTGTGATGGCTGATTTAAGAGAACAGTGTGCGACTGTGAAATTTTGTTTCCTGCTTGGAAGCAATGCTGCAGAAACTGTTGTGATGTTGAACACAGTTTACAAGGACATTGCTATGGGAAAATCTCATGTATATGAGTGATTTTCATTTCAAAAAGGGTGAATTGTCGAGTGATGACAAACCTTGTTCTGGATGTCCATCAACTTCCCAAATGGACTAAATGTCAACTCGTAGTGCATTTGGAGTTTGTTCCACCAGGTCAGACTGTTAATCAAGCTTTCTGTAGAGGATCTGAAAAGGTTGCATAACAGTGTGCAACAAAAAAGACCTGATTTGTGACAGATGGGGGGCTGGTTTGCCACCATGACAATGCACCTGCACATACAGCCATCTCAGTGTGCCAGTTTTTTTACAAAAACCAGCATGCCTCTCTTGCTCCATGCACCTTACTCACCTGACCTCATTCCATGTGGCTTCTTTTTGTTTCCACGAATGAAAAGGGATATGAAAAGACAGCAATTTGATGATGTAGAAGAAGAAAAGAAAAAAATGAGGGAGGTGCTGTCAGCCATCCAAACAAATGAGTTTGAAAAATATTTCCAAGAGTGGAATCGCAGATTTGACAAGTGTATGAAGTGTAACTGAGAGTACGTTGAAGGTAATAAGGTTGTTTGTTAACAAAGTTTTAAATACATAGCTTTGAAAAATGAAATTGTTTTCCTAGGGGGTACCGCCCCGTATCGAACACAACATTGCCCTCTCCTGGGCCATCTTCATGAGATCTAAATCCATTGTTGAAGCCACTGTTTTAATTGTTTTAAGCCATCTCAGGGAAGGTTTCACTCAGGTTTTGCTTCTACTCTATCTTACCACTCTCATCATCCTCGAATCAAAGGAGCATTCTACCTATAATTTCGCTGCAAAGATTTGTTTTCTCTTTTGTTTTGTTTTCTCTTGTGGGGGCTTCTCCCCAAAAGAGTCACTGAGTGGTTTTGAATTACCCATCTTTTGTTGAGTTACCTGGAATTCACTCATTCAATAATTAGATTTCTTGGAAACTACAGACCTTAAAAGGGAGAGGAAATGAAGTTTCCAAAGTAAACTACTTTGAACAGAAGCAAAGGTTTTCTGGAAAGTCTGCACACGACAGCACACCAAGGACTGGAGCTGTTCCTGGTGTCTACTCATTTATTATGTGAGCGAATTAGATGTCAGGATTCGAAAAGTCCTGCGTCAGTGCGACAAGATCACACAGCATGGACGACTTCTCCAAATGTAAATGGGGCGGTAGCTACGTACTTATATTAGTCC
>NW_022104341.1:18156050-18158410 GCF_000313985.2 Echinops telfairi
AGCAGGCTTTTCCTAATTTCTCCATATAATTTTCTCCCGTACCTTCTTTGACCTTTATGAAGATACTCTGATTGTGTGTACTGGGCTTCCAGACTGACAACAGGCTACAAATAAGAAATGATCTGTCCACTTCAGAGGAACTAGTTACTGAAAACCTCATGGATAACATCGAAATATTGTCAGGTATTACAAACCTCACGGAGAGATTTGGAACATTGCCAGAGAGGGGGCCAGAAAATAAGCACCTCCGATGAGAAGGCTCTCAAAATATGACTGAGGAAGAGCTGCCTTTGTGAAGTGGAGCCGACAATAATAATGTGGATGGAGTAAAGCCTGTCAGAGTAAAGGCTTTGGGGCATTCATTAGCTGATGGAGTATGGCTCAAAATGAGAAGAAACAGCTGGAAGCATCCATGAATCATTGGAACTTGAAATATAGGAAGTATAGATCTATCAAGATTGGAAATTTTCAAAAAATAAAATAGAATGCATAAAGATAGATATTCTAGGCATTAGTGAACCGATGTCAACTGGTACTGGTCCTTTGAATCAGAAAAGTATACGGTTCACTATGCTGGGAATGACAGATTCAGGATAAATGTTGTATTTGTTATCAAAAAGAACACTTCAAGATCTATCTTGAAGTACAATGCTGCCTGTGATAGGACAGTACCCATCTATATATGAGTGTAATAGGTAGGTTTGTTGTGCCAACATGGCCAATGAAGACGTGTGAGATTGGCTTTAGGGCAGAGAAATAAATAGCTTGGCGAGCCTCGCCTCTCTCTCTCTTGCTCTTTGATCATTGGACAAGTGTGCGGCTGCCTTGCTTATTCTGTGCCTCCATTCGCAAACTACACTATCTGTGGGATGCCTATGCACGGACTGTGTTGCTGTAATTTGAGGTTCCTTCAAGACCTGCTTCTCCACGCTACTGGAAGGTCCATCTCTTGAGCTGAGGCCTGTCGGATCCTGTCATCTGGTTGACTGTTAGTGACCTGCTTGCTGTTTGCTGCCTGAGGCCTGATAGCCTGAATTGCTCCACAGAGGACACCCCCCGCTGCCCTCAAGACTTGAAGGACTGTACTAGCTGTCTCACAGAAGTGAGCTGCACTGAGCCATTTGTAGTGCTTTATAGATTAATTAACTATTTATATCTTTTGTATCTATCTATATAAATATATGCAAAATTATTAGTGCCCTGGTTTTATTTCTCTAGAGAACCCTGTCTAACACAATGAGGAAATCCGTTCCATAAAGCTTTTATTCAAATTTATGCACCAACCACTAAAGCTAGTAATGCAGAAATTGAAATATTATACCAACATCTCTAATCTGATATTGACCAAACAAGCAATCTAGAGGTATTGGTAATTATTGGTTACTGGAATGGAAAATTTGGGAATAAAGAGGGAGGAACAATAGTTGGAAAATACATTCTTGGTGATAGAAATGAAACTGGATAGAATTTTGCATGAAACATGATAGAATTTTGCAAGTCCAACAATTTCTTTATTACAAACATTTTCTTCAACAACAAATTTTTGTTATAGGTTTTTCTGTTTGCAGTACATGAAGCCCAGAATTGATGAACCTACAGAGACAGCAAGTAGAATAAGGGTTTCTAGGGCATACAGTAGTGGTGGGGGTTGGTAAAAGGGAGCTGATGTCGAGTTCAGGAAGGAAAAGAATGTTTTGAAACTGATTGTGTTCACAATTGGGTAATACTGCATGATGTGATTAAGCTATGGAGTGATATGGTACCTGTATTAGCTCCCAATAAAATGGTTTAGGGAAAATAAATAAATACATAAATACATAAAACCACCATCAACAAAAGGCAACTATACTCATGGATTTCTTTATATGATATATGCAGAAAACAAACTGACTACATATGTGGGAAGAGATAGTGGGGAAGGTATATATAAGCAACTAAAACCAGGCCAGAGGCTAACTGTAGAACAGGTCATCAATGACTCATGTGCAAGTTCAATTTGAAGCTGAAGAAAATTGAAATAAGTTCACAAGATCCAAAATTCTACCTTGAATCTATCCCATCTACTACATCTCAAAAACAGATTTGATGCATTAAACACTACTGATAGAACACCTGTGAGCTGTGATGTGGCATCAACAACCTCATACATGAAGGAAGCAAAAAGTCTTTAAAAAGACAGGGAGGAAAGAAAGACAAGATCAAAGTGGATGTCAGAAGATATTCTTAAACTGTTCTTCATCTTAGAGTAACTAAGGCAAAGGGAAGAAAGGATGAAGTAAAAGCTGAACAGAAAATTTCAAGATAAGTTAGGCGGGAAGAACAATCTGGAGGAGACATGGGAAAGGGGGAGGTGGAGGAAA
>NW_022104341.1:18159071-18159988 GCF_000313985.2 Echinops telfairi
GTTCAAGCCACAAGAAAGCATCAGTCAAAAACAAGGCTCCAGGTATTGGTGGAATACCAGGTGAATTGTTTCAGCAAGCTGGAGAAACAATGGCAGTACTCCTTCATAAATACCAGGAATGCAGCTACTTGTCCATCTGATTGTAAGAGATCCGTATTTGTACCCATTCCAAGAAAAAGTGACCCAAAAGAATGCTCAAGTTATAGAACTATATGATTGACATCAAATTAACATAAAATTTTGCTGAAGACCATCCAACAATGGTTGCAGCAGGGCATTAACAGGGAGCTACCAGGGTTCAGGCCAGATTCAGAAGAGAATATAGGACAAGGCTTATTGTTGCTCATATCACATGGATCTTAGATAAAAGAAGGGAATACCAGAAAGAGGTTTACTTGTATTTCATTGATTGTGCCATGTCATTGAACTGTGTAGATCATAAGAAACTATGGATATCTTTGAGAAGAACGGGAATTCCAGAACACTTCATTGTGCTCACATGGAACTTGTACATTGTGGGAAACAGAAAAATTTCTCCCAAGTCATCTCTCCTAAATATATGTTAGACTTAGGCCACTGCTAGCAAATAATGGTAAATGATTGTCAAGTTACCTCCCTGAAGGCAGTCAGTTGCCAGACTACTGTCTGGTCCCACCATAAATAGCCCCCCCACCCCTCCCTGCTCTTAAGGATAATGGGCTACTTCTCCCTAAAGGCTTGCAGCCATTAGTCTGGTCCCTGTGGGTGGGTTTACACCCTAATGATAATGGTTTCTATGGTGGGCCAGAGAACAGGTCAAACCGGTTCAGTGACATCCAAAGTTAGGCTGCCATCCTGAATCTAAGACCCGCCCATCTTGTCACATGTGTACCCCCATTACCTCCCCTTCCAATTACATGGATACCCCTAGATCACCC
>NW_022104341.1:18161224-18162091 GCF_000313985.2 Echinops telfairi
TCTTCTATCTTCTCATGCTCTTTATGACTTTACTATATTCTTTACTTATTATCACTGGACAATTGTGCCTACTGGACCTGTGATGATGGGTTAGGGGCAGGTACCCTGACAGTACATGAATCAGGAGGCAGTACTGTGGATGGAACAAGGGTATGCTGCATGGTTTAAAGTCAGAGAAGTTGTGCATAAGGCTTGTATTCTTTCATCATGCTTATTCAACTGGTACACTGAGAAACGAATCAAACTAATCAAAGGAGCTGGATTATATGAAGAAGCACATGGCATCAGGATTGAAGGATTACTTATTAATAACCTGATATACATAGATGACACAAACTTGCCTCCCGAAGGTGAGGAGCACTTAAAGCATGGCTGCAGAAGATCAAGGATTGCAATCTTCAGTATAGATTACAGTTCAATGTAAAAAGACCGAAATCCTCACAACTGGACCATCGTGATAAATGGCGAAAAGGTTGAAGTTGTCAAGGATTTCAGTCAGTGTTGATGGAAGCAGCAGTCAAGAGAACAAACAACACATTGAATTTGGTAAATCTGATATATAAGATAGCTTTATAATGTTAAATACAAAACAAAACATAGATGTTATTTTTAGGACTGAAGTGTGCCTGACCCAAGCCATGGTATTTTCAATTGCACTCTATGCATGTGAAAGTTGGACATTGAATATGAAGCCAAAAGAATAATCAATGCATTCGAATTAAGATGCTGACAAAGAATACAGAAAGCACCATGGACTGCCAAAAGAACAAACCAATCTGTCTTGGGAGAAGTACAGCCAGAATGCACCTTAGAAGCAAAGATGGTAAGACTTGATCTCATATACTCTTTTTCATCATTTTATTGGGG
>NW_022104341.1:18163627-18170036 GCF_000313985.2 Echinops telfairi
TTTAAAGTTGGCATTCTAGTGGTCTTTCAATGTCCAAAAATCATGTTATTTTTCTTTTCTAGGGCTTCTATGTTACATAACATACGTTTGTACATTTTACTCATAATAGTGCAGGAAGGTTGTGTTTTCTATTTTGTTGTTATCCAATCATTCAAATCAATATACAATCTGTCCTATTTACGTTTGTCACTCTCTCACTTATTCAATAGAACTTGTAGCAATTATACTCTACTGTAGCAGCTCTTTTATTGTTGTCCAATTGCTTGATCAAGGGAGTTTTATTACCTTTTAATTCCAACTTTCCACCAAAATATTGAAGATCCTTCATATGCATGCAAACCACTGAGGGCAAAATATACTTCTCAAAAGACGATACATCACTGGCGGGCATGCATAGAACGTTAGCCAACTTTGATTCTTCAATATTACATAAATTGTTGCCAAATGAATGAATCAATTAATTTTTAAAATTAGAAATGTTGTTAGGTTTCCTATCCATTTCTTTGTGTATTCCTTTTCTCACACACTCTGAGTCTGAAAATTTTGCTAATAGAAGTTATCCTCAATTGCTGGAACATCTTAAAAACCCTTGTGTCTACGTGTTAGGGCACACTTGTGAGTGATCATTCATCTGTTTTAAATAGTCATTCTCTTAAGGGATTTTGGAATCATAACCATACATCTGGCCAGACACAGATAACTCACTGTTTTCCTCAGGCCAAGCAAAATGCTTGTCAACCTGTTTTCAGAGACACTGAGAGCAGAGCATTTGAACTCAATTTTAGAAGCAAGATTTTTGAAAAAACTATGCACCAACATTAAAAAAAATCATTCAATTATATTCTTTATTCAAAAAGCGAATGCTATGTCAATAGTTGATCAATGCATAAATTTTGTGAAATCTATAAATAAACATCAAACAATCCACTACATGGGATAACTCATAACATATTGGTGCATATACTTTTTATGTACCTACATTTTGTTGCACATTTGCCTTGCTATCAATTCTCTTTTGGGCTCATAAAAAAAACCCCACAAATTACTTCTGAGGAGTGCTGGTGGTTTAGTGAGTTATGGGCTGGTCCTTTAATGGAAAGCTTGGCTGTTCAAACCACCATTTTCTCCTTGGGAGAAAGATGGAGTTTCTACTTCCATAAAGGCGTACTTTCCTTTTCACCAACAGCATTTTAAATTCTATACCAATGGCTGAATTAATGATAATATCAATAGAACTACCATATATCCATAGGAATGATTTGTAATGTTCAATAAAATAGTATCACTAATGTAAACCAGGGACATATAAACACCACAGATTTTAAAAAAGTAAAGGGAAAAACTCACTGCTATCAGGTCAATGCTTTCCCCCCCAACAGTTTTATTGACATAATTCACACATCATACAATTCAATAATTCAATCACCTTAAGAAGAGTTGTAAAATCATTACCCTAATCAGTTTTAGAACATTTTCTTCATTATTAAATTAATCATTATTCTTCCCCACCCCCACCCCTAGCTTTCCCTGCAGTACCTCCAAGGGACCATTAATCCAGTTACTGTCTATAGATTTACCTATCTTGGATTTCTTATACAGAAAAATATTAAACAAACAAACAAGCAAAAATTTATAAGAATAACAAAGTAAAACAGATTAAAAACCTCAGTTGTGAAGAAAGTAAAAAATATTAAAAACTAAAACAAATTTAAATAGATTATAAGGGAGATCAAATGACTGGGTGCTAATTTTTAACCTAACGGCATGTGCAACAATCCACTTTTCAATGTATTCTGCATATTAGCAAACCTATTCACATCCTTGGTTCATCGTCAGAGGGAATTCATCAGAGGTTAATTCACATGTATTTCCACTTCCCTTTTTTTGTAACTAAAAAGGTTTTAAAATTGATCAAAAGGGAGTTCAAATGATAAGACACTATTTTGACCTAACTATGTCTGCCATAATTGACTTTACAATGCTCTCTGTCTGATAATAGCGCTCTTCACATTCCTCAGCTATGATTGGAAGGGATTCACTGGCGTTTAATCCATGGGTGGACCCTGCAAATGGATTTTGTGTTTCCACTGTCATCCATAGCCTTCTGCAAATGGGAGGGGGCAGAGGGGCTCACAATTTAAGCTCTGGTTCCACGTCTTCCTTTCGATGGATTATGTTATTTACAATACTTGGATCACACAGGCTGGTATACTTCTTCCATGTGGACTTAGTTGATGCTTCACTTAGATAGTTAATTGTTTGAAAACAAGCCTTTAAGATCCCAGACACTATTCTTTCTGATAGTTGGGCACCATCTAGTTTCATCATCACATTTTTTTATAGCAGCCATATCTTCAGTGATCTCTTAAAGAGGTCATCAAGTCAACTCTGACTCACGGTGACCCTATGGGACAGGGTTTGCCCTTGTGGTTTGATAAGACTACATCTTTACAGAAGTAGAAACCTCCTCTCTCTCCCACAGAGCTACTGGTGGTTTCAAACTACTAACCGCTCTCTCAGCAGCCTATGTTGAGCTCACGCTTAATCATAGCCCTAATCTAAGAACAATTCGCTTTCATAACTTGACCCTGTATAACTTGCCTTCATGAGGAGATCACTGAAGATATGGGTGCTCTAGAAAATTGTGGTGAAGAAAGCAGATGGTACATGTATGTCTTAAAGATTTGTCTTAAAACAAGAAGCCCTGTAAGTGAGCTTTCAGGTAAGTAGACATAGGAGATGCAAACCAGCCTGTGCGATCCAAGAACTGTAAATAACAAATTCCCCATCCAGAGGAGAGAATAGTATCAGAGCTCATATTCTGAACACCCAGTTTGCAGAAGGCTGTGGATGACCATGAAAGCCTAAAAATTTCAAAATGCAATTGCAGGGTCCCTCATGTGGATTAAGCCTCCAGTGTTTTCCCTCAGACTATGGATCAGGGACGGGAATGACCTTGTTATCAGATAGAGTCACAGTAGGGTGGATTGCTGCCATTTTAGTTAGGTTAAATTAGGATAGCTTGCCATTCGATCTCCCTTTTGACCCAATGTACATTTGTTCAATTTTTAAAATATTTTCTGCTTTCTTTTTGAATGAGGTTTTCCTGTGTTATTGTCCTTATTGTAGGGTTGATTTTTGTTTGTTTGATTTCTATGTTTTTCTGTGTATGAAATCCAGGAGAGATAAATCAATAGAGACAGCAACAGGATGAAGTTTCCTACAGTCATGGCTGAAGAGATTGGCAGGACATGGAAAGCTAACATAAATGAGTTACAGGGAAGAAGAGATGTTCTGAAATTGATTGTGGTGATAATTGCATAAATCTTTTGGATATGATTGTACTTTTTAAATGTCTTATATGTGAATTATATGTCAATGAAAATGTTAAAAAGATGTTTAATAGTCTCAGAAACCCACAGGGGCAGTACTTTCTATCCTACAGGATATCTATGTATCAGAATCAACCTAAGGAGAGTAAGCTTGAGTTTGACTAATGTCTTTAGGATAAATTCATATAAGTGAAGATGAATTTGATTAATTAGTACATTGAAAGTTTAATATATGGTTCTTGAAGAGTTTCATGGGCAAATACATTTGGTCAACAAATAGCATATGAGGATATCCACCCTCCTGAAACGACTATGAGAGTTGGAGTCGGTAAGCCAATGGCTGCTTTTAATAAGCAAATCCCTGTGTATCTTAGCAAGTACACTCCATACATGCTGTGACAGCAAAAATGATCTCAATGGACACTGCAGGCCACACCTGATATTGCAGTCTCAGCCCAGAGGGAAACTAGAGTATCATTAAATAAATCTTACAGCTCAATGGGCTTTGAATCCTTGGATTTTTTAGTTTTAATTTTAGTTTTTGAGACTAGCAGGTGAAATATTTTTTTGCTCTCTATTTTTTTCTTATCTAGGACTTCAGGCAGAAAAGAGTCACGCTATCTTCACAGCCTGGGAGTCTAAGTGTTAATTGGTAGAACTGGACACGTGGATGATGAATCCTCACTATTCTGCCTTATTCTATTTTGAACTTCATCCAGGATTGAGGGACTGTGAAAGGGAAAACCCTTTGAAGTCTATTTCTGAGGCTTTTCAAATTCATCATTAATCATTTCATGTTGACTCCGGGTTTTTAATGGTAAATGCTATTCAGGGATGCAGGGATTGGGTTATCAATACCAGAAAAAGGAGAGTAAAGTTACAATCTTTTGGATCCACAGATAAAATTAAGCCATTGTTATGAAAGACTGGGAAAGAAAGATTAGCAGGCGGTGACTTGGATGGTGTCTCTAAGAATCAAATGACTTAGTTTTAGGGAGGACAATCTTGATTACTTTGTTGGGAAAAAAGGAAAATTTAAAGTTAGAGCAAAAATAGTGGATAAGGACAATGAAAGATAAAAGCAAACTATAATAATGATTAAGCAAAATATAACGTGGAATCTAATAAAAGATAGTAATCTTTATTGTGGAAGAATTTTTATATCAAAAATAAAACAATGATAGAAAATTTTCAGCATAATTACAATACTTCAAAGTTAATTTTGTTAATATTTTGGCCCAATTTAGAATATTCAGGAAAAAATATTTTCTCAGAAGGATAGATATGTTTGCTTTAAAGAGTTGACCCAAATAGATAGAAGGTGATCTCACTAAATATAGTCCTGATCTTCACTAGGGTAAAAAAAAGTACAAATTTATTGATTTCCAGTTGATTTTGAATCATAGCAATGTCATGTGTGCTGTGTAAAACCAATAGTCCATCGATTTTTCAGAAGTGCGACCTTTCAGATATAGAATGTCATACCTTTCTTTCATGGTACCTCTGGGTGGGTTTGAAGCACCAACCTTGAAATTAGTAGTCAAGCATTTAATTTCTTTTTGCCACCCAAGAAATGTCTTCCCTAGAAGGGGGCCAACAGAATTAAGAGGGGGGAAATGACAGGTTATCTAGATATAATGATAAAGTCCAATACAAAACAAAAGCTCACACTTTGTTAGAGCCAAGTTTTATTCAAAGGTAAAGAGGGACTGGGACAGGACTTGTAGTAGTGGGAAAGAGGAGTACCACAATAGGCAGAACAGAACCCCCTAAATAAACATAAGCTCTCCAGGGGTCAGAGTTCAGGGAAAGGTGTTTTCTTTTGTAGAGACCAAGCATAGAGAAATCAAACAGCAACAGCAAAACTAGACCCACTGCCACGGTGTCAATTCTGACTCACAGCAAACCTAAAGGAGAGACTAGAATTACTCGGTAGGGTTTTGCAGGCCGTAAATCTTTACAGAAATAGAACGCTATCTTTCTCCTGTGGAGTGACTAGTGGGTTTGAACAACCATGCACTGCAGTGAGCAGTGTAATGCTAAGCTTACTACCATGCCGGCTCCGGAGAGAAAATGAGACTAGAAGAAATTCCGAGCTGGGAAGCAGTGCTGTGGAAGGGTGACGTAACTGGATAGTATTGTTTATGCTGAGGTCATCTTATTCTCCAGAAGGAGCTCTTAAAGAGGGCCAGACAAATTGGCTCTAAGAAGTACTGTTGGTACAGTGGTACTCATTCAGCTACTAACCAAAAAGTCACAGGTTTGAATCCACAAACTGAATCCAACTCTATGGCCATAAGCCATTAGCTAAGGATAAGGGTTGGACAAAGTTCAGGACTTAGAGGAAGAATATTTTGTGTTAAAAAATTATATAGTTTTTACTGTTGCTTATATCATTCCTAGGAGCTTGCATTTCTGTTGCAATTTTAAAGGGTCTGCTTTTCCAAAGGACAATACTGGGGGCACATGTTGGGGGTAAGTCTAGTCTGAACCCCCCACAGTGGGGCAAACCTAGAAGGGCACATAACAGATGAGCAACGGGAGCAAAGCAAAGCCACAAGCTCCTGAGGAGCCCCCAAAATAGACTTCAGGCTAGGAGGGGCAGTTCCCGGAATTCCCCCAGGACCAACGGGGAGATAGCCATAAAGGTTAGCTGACAGACCTGGAATTATGTATGCTTTGGGGGTTTGTTTGTTGGCTTGCTAGCTATTATTATCTTTTCTTTTCAATCTTTTGTTTTCTTTTTGTTTTGTCTCTGTTGTTGTAGGTTTGCCTACCTGTATATGATAGGTATGGGTAGAAGGCTCGAGGAGAAAGCAACTGGGCTGACAGTTATGGAGGGATTTGGGGGGAAGAGGAGGCAGAAGAAGGGAGTTGTGAGCAAACAATGCCATAGACTGGGAACAGCTAGGGAATTAAAATTAACAATGAGGAGAATGTAGGGATCGTAGGGGTGTTGGAGCAACAGCAATCTAGCTGAAAGGAATTACTAAGAGGCAGAAGAAGGGTGAGCATGATTGTGAGGCCAAAGGAAGGTCAAAGGAAACAGAGGAAAGATCTAGGAAGCAAAGCTATGG
>NW_022104341.1:18170358-18171984 GCF_000313985.2 Echinops telfairi
AAAAGATATAGTGTCTGGGGTCTTAAAGGCTTGAAGTTAAACAAGCAGCCATCTATCAGAGAAGCAACAAGCCCTCATGGAAGAAGCACACCAATCCATGCGATCATGAGTTGTTGACAGGATGGGGTAACAGGCACCAGAAGACCAAAAACAAACAAACAAAACCATATTGCTGAAAACAGGGGTGGTTGGAGCAGAGACCCAAATCCCATTTTGGACAATGGGACTTCTCCTCACAGAAGGGTCACAAAGAAGAGATGAGTCAACCAGGGTGCAGTATAGCACCGATGAAACACACAATATTCCTCTGTTTCCTTGAAGCTTCATCATCCCCCAGTATCATGACCCCAGTCCTGCCTTTCACTGTGGGCTAGACTGGAACATGTACACAGGTATAGATAAGAGATAAGAGTCCACAACACATGGAATCCAGGAACAGATATGGAAGTAGTGATACCAGGAAGATAGCGGGAAGGTGGGTAAAGGAGGGGAGGAAGGGGGATCCAATTGCAATGATACACACACACCCCATGGGGATGAACAACAGAAACCACAGGGAAAGGGAGACAGTAGTTGGTGTAAGATATGAAAATAATAATAATTTATAATTTATCAAGGGGTCACGAGGGTGGGGGGAGTAGGGAGGGGAAAAAGAGGAGCTGATACCAAGGGCTCAAATAGAAAGTGAATGTTTAGAAAATAATGATGGCAACATATGTAAAAAGATGCTTCATACAATTGATGTATGGATTGTTATAAGAGCTGTAAGATGCCAACTAAAATGATCTTTTAATAAAAAAGAGGGGTATGATTTTAAAATTATAGTTTTTAATTAGACCAAGGTTCTCCTGACCCAAGCCAAGATATTTTCAACTGATCGATATGCATGCAAAAGCTGGACACTGAATAAACAATATTGAAGAAAAATAATCGATGCCTTTGAAAAATTGTGCTGGCAAAGAACCAATGAAAACTATACGGACTACCAGAACTATAGACAAATGTGTGGTAGAAGAAGTATAGTAGCCATAATCCTCCTTAGAAGCAAGACTAGCAATACTATGTCTCATGTACTTTGGACATGTCATCAGTTGGGACCGAGGGTTGGAGAAGGACATCATGCTTGATGAAGAAGAGGCTAACTATAAAAAGATGAAGACACTCAAAGAGATTGATTGACACAATGGCTGCAACAACTCACTTAAGCACAGGAATAATTGTGAGAATGGCCAGGATGGGGAAGAGTTTCATTCTTTTGTGCAGTCTCTGTGTTGTGAAAGAACTTGACAGCACCTAATCGCAGCAACCTGGTATACAGAGGGAACCAAGTTAATTTTTCTGCATGTGGTCTTTTTTTATATTTTAGTTATCTTGCCACCCTCAACAAAGACAATAAATGTAGTCATTTATGTATTGAATCTTAATTGTCTCAAATGGACCTGTTGTCTGTCTTTATTCCAGGAGCACATTGTTTTGATTGCTGTTGCTTAGTAATAAGTCTAGAAATCAGGGAACATGAATTATCTCTTTTGCTCTAGAGTTTTCAGGATGTTTTGACTCCCCTGGGACCTTTATATTATCACATTAATTTGTTGGGAGCCGGCCCTAGCAGACATTCTCAAGGTC
>NW_022104341.1:18178252-18179599 GCF_000313985.2 Echinops telfairi
TTTGTGAGGTGAAGGACTTTGTGGACTGGTGTTGGGTATGGGTTAATGTTGGACTTGTGGGCTTGGGCAGCATTGGGTTGGGATGTTTTCGTGTTGCACATTTTCTTTGCATAAAACTCTCTCTTATACGTGAGTTGCTGTGGATTTGTTTCTCCAAAGTACCTAGACTAATACACACATCTACTTTTGAACACTTTAAGAGCTCTTTTTTAGATTTCCCCAGTGAAATATATTGTTCAACTTCTTAAGTGAATTTTCCATGAGAGTTGTTATGGATCCATGTAAAATAGAATCTCTAACACTGTCATTTCCCCTCCATATATCATAATGTTGCTTATTGCTCCAGTTGTGAGGCATGTTGTTTTCTTGATGTGGAGATGCAATTCACATTACATGGTCTTTGATTTTCATCCATAAGTCTTCTTAACTTTCAGCCAACAATCTTGAGCCATCTGTATACAGAAGGTTGTTAATGATTCTTCAGTATGGTTAAATGCAACGGAACTCCCTTTATTCACAAAGTCATGTTTAATGATCCACGCAGTCTGATGCATAGTCAAGGAAGCACAGATAAATATCTTTTTGATACAACCAGCATCCACCTAACATGAACCAACATCCTGATTCTCCTCTGAATTTAACTTGTATTTCTGGCAGTTGTTTGTCAATATAAATACCATTGAAATAATTTTAAAACATTCTGTTACACATTTTTATTTGCATGTGATATTAATACTCTGATTAAATAACTTCCCCATTACATTGAGTCATCTTTTTTTTTGGAATGGGAAGTAATATGTATAACATAATTTTGGTGACAGACAGAAAGAAAAAGGGCAAAGGCAGAAACTAGTTTTTGAGTTTTATTTCAGAGCTCCCAGGGGAGGCTCACGGGTCCCTAGTTGGGGGCCCATGAAGTTGTGCCACCCAGGATGGATGGGAGTACAGAGAAAGGGGTGGGAACGTCCTGAGCTCCCAGGCAAGGTTCATGGGTCCCTAGTTGGAGGCCCACAAAGTCGTGCTGTCCGCGAGAGAGGTGAAGAGTTCTATAGCCCTGGTCTTGGTGAGGGAGTAGCTGGGGAATTTTCCATTGTGATTTGGCTGTCTGCAAAGCCGGGGCGAACCAACAATGTTATCTGCAACAGTTAGCCACCTGCATCTGGGTTTGGAAGGTCACTGAAGAGGAGGGGGAGGCTTGGTTTTTCACAACGTCCTTAGAGTGTTTTACACTTGCCTGGGTATTTTTCCACTTGTGTGCCCCATCAACTCCCATTTCTGCCTACCAATCTGAACTTCCAATTGGTTGGTCAGGTTACAGTCTACCTATCTCTTTACATATACAAGTGA
>NW_022104341.1:18180552-18192108 GCF_000313985.2 Echinops telfairi
TTTTTCAGAATTTCTTCATAGTAAATACTTTTCAACAACCCCAAAGGTGATTATTCAAGTGGACTGCTCCAGATAGAATACACAGAAATCCAATTGGCTACATCTGTGGGACAAGATGGTGGAGAAGCTCAGTATCAACAGCTAAAACAAGGCCAGGGGCTGACTGTGGAACAGACCACCTATTACTCATATGTAAGTTCAGCTTGAAGTTGAATACATTGAAAGCAAGTGCATGAGAGGCAAAATTCGACCTTCAGTAGATTCCGGCCTAAATTCGAGGTCATCTCAAAAGTAGATTTGACGCATTAAGCATTAATGACAGAGGACCTGATATGCTTTGGGATGTCATCAAGAACATATGTGAAGAGAAAAAAAAGTCATTTAAAATACAGGCAAGATCAGAGCGGATGCTATAAGATATTCTGAACTTGGCTTATAATCATAGAGCAGCTAAGGCAAATGGAAGTAATTTTGAAGTCAAAGAGCTGAAGAGAAAAATGTAAAGGGCAGCTCAGAAAGACAAAGTAAAACATGATAATGAAATATGTAAGACGTAGAGTTAGAAAACCAAAAGGCAAGAACATGACCAGTGTATCTTTAACTGAAAGATCCCAAGAAAAAATTCAAGCCTTAAATTGCAAAATTGAAAGATTCAATGGGGAAAACATTGAAAGATGCACAAATAACCAAAAGAAGATGGAAAGAATAAACAGTAAAAAAGAACTAGTGCTAAAAAGAACTAGTCAACATTCATCCATTTCAGGAGACAGCATATGAGCAAGAACCAACCATACTGAAAGAAGAAGTCCAGTTGCATTTAAGCATTAACCAAAAACAAAGCTCCAGGAATTGATAGAAACCAATCGCAATGTTTCAACAAGCTGATGAAACACTGGCAGCACCCATTTGTATATTCTAAGGAATTTGGAAGATATCTGCTTGGCTAAGTGACTGGAAGAGATCCATATCTGTTCTCAGTCCAAAGAGAAATGACCCAACAGAATGCTCAAGTTATAGAACAATTTAATTGTTAACATGGACAAGTACATTTTTGCTAAAGTTCATCCAGCAATCTTTGCAGCAGTCCATTGACAGGGAGTTTCCAGAAGGACAGATCAGATTGAGAAAAAGGACTAGGGAAAAGCGCAATCATTGCTTATTGCAGACGGATCTTGGCTCAAAGCGGAGAATACCAGAAAAATAGACATTTGTGTTTCATTGACTATGCAAGAGCATTTGACTGTGTGGATCATAAGAAACTATGGATAGCCTGGAGAAAAATAAAGATTCCAAAACATATCATTGTGGTCATGAGGAACTTACGTGTGGAGGGCTTGAAGTACTTGTTGATGAAGATCAAGGATTGCAACCTTCAGTATGGATTACAACTCAATGTAAAGACCAGCATCCTCACAACTGGACCAATGGGTAACATTGGGATACATGGAGAAAAGGATGACACTTTCAAGGACTTTGTCTTGCTTGAATCCACAATCAATGTCCATGGAAACAGCAGTCTAGGGATTAAAAGATGGGTCGCATTGAGTAAATCTGCTGCACAAGACCACTTTAGGATACTGAAAAGCAGGGTATGATTTTGAGGACTAAGATGTGCTTGTCTCAAGCTGTAGCACTCCACCCATCTGGGAACTACCTGATAATAACTACTCAAGACTCCACACTGTGTCACAAGGGAAAGGGAGTGGGACCCAAGAGAGAGAAGACCCCTCCTTAGCTTCTCCACTCAGCAGGTTTACTCTGCATGCCATAGGAAAACGTTTACATGAGTTCAAATGCAAGGGAAATACCAGGAGGGCACAGTATCTTCAGCCTCAAGATGTTTCCTTGCTTCGTAATTAACAAACATTCTCTCACACAAGCACATTCTGACCTAATAGAGTTTTTTTTGTTAGTTTGCAATAAGCAATCTCTATCATTCAATGTTTGCATCATGTTTCTGGAACATGCAATCAGTTGCACATTCAAGCCATCTTCTCGGTAGGAAGAGGACGCAGTTTCCCTACACCGAGCCATGGCATTTCAGTTGCCTGAAATGCATGTGAACGTTGGACATGAAGTAAGGATGACAGAAGAAGAACCCATGCATTTGAACTGTGGTGCTGGAGAAGAGCATTGAAAGTACCATTGACTGAGAGAAGGGCAAACCAATTTGTCTTGGAAGAAGTAAGGCCAGAATGCTCCTTAGAGGCAAGGATGACAAGACTTTATCTTACATCCATTGTCCATATTGTGTGGAGAGACCAGTCCCTGGAGAAGGACATCCTGGTTGGGAAAGTGGGGCAGAAGTGGAGAAGGAGAAGGGCCCTCTGCAAGATGGATTGACACCATGGCTGCCACAATGGCCTCAGGCACAGGAAGAATTGCAAAGATAGTATAGTTACATGAGCAGAGTTACGTTCTCTTGAATACAGGGTTGCTGCAATGTCCTTTCCCACAGACTGATCTCTTCTGATAACATGGCCAAAGTGATATGAAATGTCTTCATTGTAGGTCACTGGACATCCCCTTACAGAAAGGTCTTGGGGAGGAGATGAGCCAGTCAGCGTGTGATGTAGCAATGATGAAAAATACAACTTTCTTCTAATTCCTAAATGCTTCCTCCACCCCCCCCCCCACCCCCATTATGATCTGAATTCTACCTTCCAAGTCTGGCTAGACCAGAGGATGTACACTGGTACAGATAGGAACTGGAAACATAGGGAATGCAGGATGGATGATTCCTTCAGGACCAATGGTGTGAATGGCGATACTGGGAGGGTAGAAGAAGGGTGGATTGGAAAGGGGGAACCGATTACAAGGATCTACATGTGACCTCCTCTCTGGGGGATGGACAACAGAAAAGTGGGTGAATGGAGACATCGGGCAAGGCAAGATATCACAAAATAATAATTTATAAATTATCAAGGGTTCATGAGGGAGGGGGGAACGGGGAGGGAGGAGAAAAAATGAGGACCTGATGCCAGGGGCTTAAGTGGAGAGCAAATG
Organism: Echinops telfairi; assembly: GCF_000313985.2. NCBI lineage: Eukaryota > Metazoa > Chordata > Mammalia > Afrosoricida > Tenrecidae > Echinops > Echinops telfairi. The sequence continues at coordinate 18,183,559 of NW_022104341.1, forward strand.
TTTGGGAATGATGAGGGAAATTAATGTACAAATGTGCTTTACACAATTGATGTATGCATGGATGGTGATAAGAGTTGTATGAGCCCCTAATAAAAGGATTTAAAAAAAAAAAAAAAGAAATGTCTTCATCCTTGCTTCTGAGGAACCTTCTGGTTGTACTTCTTCCAAGACAAATTTATTTATTCTTTAGCAGTCCATGGTACTTTCAATATTCTTTGCCAGCACTATAATTAAAATGTATTGATTCCTCTTAAGTGTTCCTTGTTCAATGTCCACCTTTCCCATGCATATGAGACCATCACAAACTACTTTGGTACTGAAGAGCAAGAATTTCACTTGAAGACCAAGTTATGTCTGACCCAAGCTGGGAGATAGGGAGCAAGTTATGGAAAAATCCTTTCCCACCCAGAGAGGCAGGCAGCAAGCCTCTTGTCTGACCCTGTGCTGTCTGTTTTTCTCAGGAGGCAATGTCCACATGCTTCTAGACACAGGGCCGTGCCCCGGGACCCCATCCGCAAGGACATAGCTCTGACCTACCACAGAACAGGGGAGGCACAGAGGCTGTGCAACCAGCCACTGGGTGGGAAAGCTTGAGCTCCAGGCTGACCACTCCTCTGGTCATTAAGAGGATGCTGGGAACAAAAGAGTATTCCACTTTTTTGTATTTAGCACCCACATGGGCCCCGCTGACCCTGAGCAAATTGAACTCGTCAGGCCAGCCAGTAATTCACCCTGTGTTTCCCCCTCTGTCTGCTTTTGTCCAACTTCTTCTCCTACTTCGTATTCAACTCATTTCTCTGTATTTGCCTCCAAAGCCCAGGGCTCCAGGATTGTCAGTTGCATCTGCTGCATCTGGTCTTGTGCTTGTTGCAGTTAATCTGTGCCGAATGGCTGCCAAGTCCTCCATCTCGCAGGAAATCACCCTCAGATTGGTTTCTGATGATGCTGGTTCTCCCTTTAATGCTTCTTGGAGGGCTGATCGGGTTTTTATGAGTTTTCCTAATATCTGCTTATCTGGAAATACACTTTTTGCAATTATTTTGGAAATATATTTATTGTATACTTAAAAGTTTATGTATATTGATCTATCATTTTTAATTGACTATTGTTAAAATCATTTTAAATGATGTTTATTTCTTTTCTAATATGCTTAATTTATTGAGCACATTTTATATGCCATGCCCTAAAATAGGCTTGAGAGATTCCTGATCTATGAGCAGCATTAAAATAAATAAAATTTAATAAATGTTATGAATGAGGTGATTCTGAACATATTGAGCTTTTCACGCTGTACCCAAGGTTCTGCTTTCATGTATCCATGGGAGGTGTGCTACTTTCCTTCTGGACAAAGCGTAAACACAAACAATTATAGCATCTAGTAGAAAGTGCCTAAATACTTTGAAGCTGAGGGCAGGATAGAATCTAGTTGCAACGAATAACTTTTAGGAGAATTAAATGCATATCCTTTTATATGGCCAGGCAATTTTGTGTGTATAGAACTTCACTATACAATTTCTTATTTTTCTTCATTTTTACATTATGAAAAATTGTTCAATACTTTGCTGAAACATGTTCATATGTGCATTACTTTCCTCATCAACAATTTGGAGTATTCTCTTGAAGAACACACGAAAACAGTGCTGGGTTGCTTTTGAATAATTCCACAACCCCCCTCCTTGTGTTTGAAGATACACAAACCATCTCTTTGTGTTTTAGAATTTATTTCAGAAGCATTTGTTTTGGGTGATTGTCTTCTTATTTTCAAAGTGTATGGAATTTTGTACTATTTTCAGCCAGTGAACTAGACTATCCTTATGAGTAAGCTTTGCTTGAGGACCAAAATGTATACTTTGGGAAGTTGCACTACTTTTTAAGGCCCATTATGGCATTCCTCCTGAAATTGCTTCTAAAATGCTTAGCATGGGAGAACCTTAGTGACTTAAAGGAATAGTTTACAGAATGCTATCTCAGTGATTCAAGTGTTTAACTTGTCTGCAGGCAGAACTTACCCCACCAGCTCACTGTCTAGGAAACAAGCTTCATGATATCTAGACCAGACTCTGCCATTAACTGAGCGTATGGCTGTGGGGGCAACATTAACTTTTATAGTTCTTGGCTTTCACATCTGAAAAGTATAAAGATTAGATCTCCTTACCCACTGAGTCTCTGCCTGAACTAAATGGTAATTATACTCAAAAGGGACTCAATGTGTTAAGAAAGGAGAAGATTGCACGGAAATGGAACAAGTGCACCTAAGACTCTCCAAAACAATTTGTTGTTAGTATTTCTATAAATATTGTGCTTAAGCAGCTTATAAATATATCATACATTGTTTTACAATTTAAATTTGTTAATAAACCAATTACGAAGATTCAGGAGCAAGTCCACGGATAGGATGGTGATGTCATGAGTTACCACATCGGTTGACACATTCTATGGATATCACTGTGCTAAGCCATAGAGAAGCACAGCCTAGCCAAGTTATCAAATAGCACTAACCATCTAAAGCTCCTTTCTCTCTGCTCTTAGGAATGCCCCTAAGTCTGAGTCTGTGAGGGCTTTGCTGAGAATAGGTTACTGGGAACCTACTCCCTGGACATCTCCCAGAACAACTCACCCTCCACATAAAGGGTCCTTGGGTAGAAAATGCATAATGATGTATAAAACTGTGACTATAATCATTTCAAATGTGGAAAACTCCTCAACTAATGTTTCTGGTAGAAACACTATAATGGTTACACTCTTTAAATCTTTTCAGGACCTTTACTGATTGTTTTTCTCAATTTACTATTAAGGGGAAAGATGCTGGAAACAGTTCATAGGGCTATAGCTGAGAATTTAATTTTGAGACTGAAACCACACATTTTCCAGGAAAAGAAGGTCTGTATCAGATTCCTTTCAAACATTAGCTCATTTCAAAACAACAACAAAAACACATCTTTTATAAATGAATTCAACATAAATATGTATAATTTTACATTAAATGCAAGATAAAGGTGCCATGCAAGCAATGTAGCATCTTAGCCTCTAAGAGGATTATGTAAAATGCAAATTGGAACAAAACCTATGTGACAATGTGAAGATCTATGACAAAAGTATTCATTAATGAGATTGAACAAGTGTACTTACAGTTAGAATTCCACTATAGTTCACTGTTTTTATGTCAAACTAAGGTTTAGTAAGGTGAGGGCAATATCCTGTGATTGATACTATTAAAACATTCAAAAAGAGCACAAAATGACCAGGATTACCAAAAAGAAAAACAGCAAAACCAAAGAACTTCACAACCATCTAGTCGATGCTGCCTCATAGTGACCCAATACGACAGAGTAGACCAGTCGATGCTGACTCAGAGTGACCCGATACGATGGGGTAGAGCTGTTTCTGAGTCTGTAACTGTGAATGAGAGTAGAAAGCCCAGCCTTTCTCCCGTGGAGCAGCTGGTGGTGGCTTCTAACTGAAGGCATTTTGGACTGCAGCCCAGTGCGTAGCCACTATGGCCACCAGGGCTCCTTGTTGACCAAGACTAGAGCTCTGAAAATTCTGTTTCATTCCAAGCAGCTTAGTTTTCTTATAATAGGACACAGAACCATTATATGCGTTGGCAATTGGTTAATTACATGATGATATTGGCTGTGATACAGTTTGAATGAAATTATGGGGTGGAATCTGTCGGCACACATCTTGAGTAGGAGGAGTACATGTTTCAGTGCACGGTGTGGGCTTCCATGTCCATCTGGTGTGCCAAAGGAAGAAAAGCCAGCCAGGTCTACAAAATGTGTTGCGTGGTACATTTAAGAAAGAAATTCAACCGATCGTGCATATGAATATTTTGTGTGTTGTTATGATATCTATTAGTAAAAATGGACCAGAATTAACAGACTGTAACTTTTATTGTTTCAAATGGAATTTTGAAACACTTGTGCTCTCACTTGATGACAAAAAAATCTTTTCAAATATAGTTATCGATTTAATGATTGACATGTTCTCAATGAAACTGCCTCTAAAGGCGTCCTCTGACTACTTTTCAGTGACCAGTGCCAGTAGATGGTTGCTATGGCATGCTGTTGAAGTAAGGGAAGACTTGCAGAGAAGGGCATCAGTTTTACACTCGAGATTCATGTACATTTGTTACAACTCACCCATTGTCGTCCCTGCACTGTCCCTGACGTCTTCCACTGTCCGGGTCCACTGTGTCATTGCTAAAACTTTGTCCTGGTCTGAGTTTTTGTTTTCTCTTTTGGTGACATCTTTTATCTATTTTTTTTTGTGTGATGTTCCAGTGATCTATACTGACTTCTAATGTTTGTGTGTGTTTATATTTTTTCTGAAAGTGTATTTATGTCTGAATGGCATACATTTTTGGTTCCTATTTTTTCAATGATGACCTTTCTAGTTCTAGGTTTTACAAGTATGTGCTTGATACATCTTGAGGGTTGGTTTTGTTTTGTTTTGGTATGTGGTGAAAGATCTGGGTCCTGTTTCATTCGTCCACAAGTAAGTATCCAGTATTCCCAGCACCATTAATCGAAGTCAATCTCTTTCTTCATCCCCTGAGTTTCTGCCCTTTGTCAAATATCCGCTCACTGTAGGTAGATGGACTTAATTCTGGGTCCCCAACCATGTTTCATTGTTCTGGCTGTCAGTTGTTGGCCCAGAGCGGACCGTTTGGATGACCATGGCTGTGCAGTAGATGTTGAGACAAGGAAGTGGTCTTTGTTCATCTTTGCTGTACTCTGGATCAGGATTGCATTATATCCAGAATATCAACATCATTTTTAAAGAAAACTGATCACTGGGTTTATACGGAAAGGAAAGAGACCTGGGACATGTACAAACTGCTAATTGTTTTTAAACTAATGAATTTTATGGGAAGAGATTTTTTTTCTCACAGATTTGAAGCTTAGGGAAATGTAAAACTAAATGTTTCTATGAAGAATATCCTGGTGTAATGAATAGGCATTTTGAATTTCAGAAATGTAATGCTAGGAACAAGTCAGTAGCAGATTAAATGCTATTTTTAACATATTTCAGATACAGTCAATATATAAATATGTATCAAGCCAAAATCATTATAATTTTGGACCCAGATGGAAATTGTTTATTAACTAGAAACATCCAGTTTATTTATAGCAGAAAAATCACGAATACTTGAAAACCAAAAAAGTAATTACTTTATCTCCAACCGTGTAATGACCATATTAGACAGGAGAATCACACATTTAACTTCATAATTCTTAAATCAAAAGCTGGACTGTGGAGATGATAGCTGTATATGGAAGTTAGAGGAAAGTAACACTTTCACAATTATAACACAAAATGACAGTGCATGTTCTACCATTATTACCCAGAACAATCAAGCTATTTTGGAGAAGATTTTAAAAAATAGTCATCAGAAAGACATTAAAATAAAATTTATAATGAAATGACAAAACATTCTACACTGCTTATCGTCTCTGTCTTTGGTGGAGATTATTTTATATGCCCCTTTTTACTTGCAGTTTTTCTTTATCTTTAGTTTCACAATTTCTATAACTTTTAAAACATCATGATTTTTTTCTTTATGTATTCTTTTTAGTTGTCACCCAGTCATCCCACCATACTTTCCTCTCTTTAAACCTCTTCCTTACTTCCTGGATTACAGACATAGGGCCACTCAATAGAGGCTCCACGGACACAATTTCTGCTCAAAAGAAGAAGGAACCTTCTAAAGCTGAGATTTACATATAATGAGCATGAATAACATTCTGGCAATGAGCTCTGTAAAATAAAGGAGGTTCAAAAAGAGCACACGAGGTACTTATCTGAACAGTTATAGAGAGTTCTTACACTAAATAAGACATTGAATTAAATGACTACTAACTTATTTTTTGACTCTAACACACATATCTATATAGTTAAACATTGAGTTATCTCTGACTACTGAAAATATCCTGTATGTTGTGCTCCATATAGTACTGAATTGTTGATTTTGCAAAAGTGGACAATCAGGGCTTTGTTTAGAGATACCACTTGAACTCTCAACCTTTCAGCTGATAGTTGTTTTTGTTAAGTGCCATCGAGTCCTTCCTATCCCATAGTGATGCTATACGTGACAGAACAACACAGTCTTGTGCCTTCCTCCTAATTGTTTCTCAAGTGATGTATATACACCAGCAGTGTGACAAAGCAGGTCTCAAAGGGACCTCAAGCTATAATGACATGGCCCACGGGTTGGGTGTCCCACAGGTAGTGTACCTTGCAAGTTGAGCCAGAGAACTAGGTAAGACAGCTGCACACTAGTCAGATCACCGAAAAGCAAGGGACAGAAAGCCAGGACTTGCCGAGCCATTTATCTCTTTGCTCTTCAATCAAACTGCGACTTTATTAATCCCACATGTTCTTATTGGCCAGGTTGGCACAATAAACAACCGACCTCTCACATAAGAAGACCACATCCTCCAGGAGGCATCAATCAGGCTGTGATCTGATTGACGGGTTGGATTCCTTCCCTACACTTTCATACATCTTCAAGTAGACATGAAGTCATTGAATTACCAAGCTTTCATTCTGATTTTGTTTCTAATTCCACAATTGCCTCTTGATCCGTGTCCAAGTTCTGCAGGAGCACAATGAAGTCTTCGTGAATTCCCACTCTTCTCAAGACTAGCCATAGTTTGTTACGATCCACACAGTTGAATGCCTTGGCATAGTCAATAAAACACAAATAAACATCATTCTGATATTCTCTGCATTGAGCCAAGATCCATCTGACATCAACAATGATATCTTTTGCACCACATTCTCTTCTGAATCCAGTAGGGTATGTTAATAGTTTACAATATTCAGGAACTTTTCTAAAATAATACACTTCTATAATTCTATTTCTTAACCAATACAAGTGGAAAATCTTCCCATGATACTACGCCTTTTAGAAGTGTTTACAGAGGTAAATGATTATCCAAGCCTATATTTCCCCATTTGTAAATGTGGAAAAACGTTCCTCCTGACTGCTGAACAACTATCTGATTGTTCTCAGGGTAGTTTGTTTTTACATGTCCTATTTTTCCATTTTAATTTTATCATCAATCCTCCCCTTTCTTAATTCTCTTTCTCTTGACTGATGCCCCACTCCTTTGTCTTTTCCTTCCTTCTTTCTCTCACTCACTCACATGATTCCTCCTCTTATCCTTTCTCCTTCCCTTCTTCATTTCTATTCCTACTACACAGAAAGCTTGCACTGAGCTTTGACATTCCGCCCCGGTGCTCAGTTAAGCAATTAGTTATTAGAGAAGGAAAGAAGATACACTCTGGCCTCTTTCAGAAGAGATGATCACTTTGCAGCCCTCCCACCCTTGTCTTGGCCTCCTACCATGACCCGCTTTCACTTTAAATATTGATGGTATTACACAAGCAGCCTACTAATGTAACTGCTTGGCACTCCAAAGAGGCAAGGGGAGCTGCAGGTGATTAGCAGGTAAGCGACTTTAGACATCTTCCTTTCTATCTACTACTTGGTCTTCCACAGCCTCTGGCCTTCCAGCGTGCCAAAGACAGAATAACCCATGTGCTTGTCATAGAGTGACTGCCTGGGAGAAGAAGCTCCACTTCCTGAGTAGGCTGTAAGTGTTTCTGATGTTTATCAGAAGGCAGCAGGAGGAAAATCAGGCCTTTCTCCTTTGGGAGGGTCAAACTGAACAACCAAGATCCTGTCTTGCCTCACTGCGATGCTTCTGAGTGGAAGTAAAACAATTCATTTGGTGACAGGTGTTCTGCTTCCAAGCATTGCTTGTGCATCCCTCATTCCAATAGATGAAACCCGTGGATATCTAGATCTCTATCCTGTAGTGTCCAGAATAAGAACAGTGTCTTTTCTGAATTCCCGTGCAGTAGCATTGGGTCCTGGGGAGTTATGAAACAGCTGAGTGCTTAAATGTGTACCACTTAATTATGTGCTACATGCAATTTCAGCACAGCTCTATTTATAGTCTGATTTTATTTTTAAAAAGCTTATATTTCAGAGTAGGAGGCGATGCAAATCATTTTAGTTCTCGTAATGAGGCTTAAAATGTGACCCAACGGAGCTTTAAAATTGGCTAGCATATCAAATGGGTCACATTTAGATCAAGGTGACAGAGTACTTTAATGGCATAAAGACGGACTCAGGAATCACACATTGGAGACTTCTGCTGGTGCGTGCTTTGTAGAGAGGCTGTTATTCATTGGATGTAAAGATAGAGACGAACTCAAAGAAAATACAGGGAAACTAACACAAACTTGTAATGTTTGAGCCTGGTGCATAGTCAAAGGACACCACCCCAAAGAGGGAAGATGTAAATGAGGTGTAGATATAGGAGTAAGGAAGGAGGAGGGTGTTCAGTCATAAAACAGCAGCCAGCGGAGACCCTGAACCAGCTCCCCTCTGGAGACCCAAGTCTATGTGTCTGTGTCTCTGTTGGGGAAGCAGTGTCAGCTGGGGTTGGAGCTGAAGCTGATTTTTTAAAAATCATTTTATTAGGGGCTCATACGACTCATCACAATCCATACATACATCAATTGTGTAAAGCACAT
>NW_022104341.1:18192922-18208766 GCF_000313985.2 Echinops telfairi
GATCGTATCATGGAGGTGAGCACACAATGATATGATTTTTTGTTTTTTGACACCAGATAACTGATCCCTTCAGCACCTCATGATCACACAGGCTGATGTGTTCTTCCATGTGGGCTTTTTTGCCTCTGGCTAGATGGCCGCTTGTTTACCTTCAAGAAGCTGAATTCCTGACTTAATCAAAGATTCTTGTCTAGTAAGAAAAGTTGCTTACAGATGTAAATTAATTTTAGACTTTCGGTTTTGTTCCCTGTAGTATGAAGTGCAACTAAAAAGAGATTCTCTTATTGTTATTATTTCATTAAATGAAAGCTGGTATTGTTGAAGGTTGCAAATAATTTTTTTAGGCTCTAGAAGTGTGACTTAAAGTTAATTGACCTGTTTTCAAAATGACTGTAGCCCATCTTCACCTAATATGGTATGACAATTTCTCCTTCCTCCTACTCTTTCTTCATTTATCCACCCTGTCCCATCCTGATAGCCTCCTGCAGCCTGGTGTAAGATCCCTCATGGGAATTAATGCTCTTAATTTCACAAATAAATCTTCCAGAGGAAGAGAGACTGTGCATACATTTAGGGTTGACACAAAGGGTCAGCAGTACAATCAGTCTCAGAACCATGAAAGTCATTTGATTGAATGTTTTTCTTTTGTGAGTCTGTTTGTTACATTAAGATATAACACGATATCATTCACTTTTTCTGTGTTCTTCTCCCCTATACTTATCCTTATATCCCACCCACGTGTGTGTCCACATTCAACTGTAAATTAACACCTACTTTCATGCACAAACAAAAAAATTTTTAAAGCCAAACTGAACTATACCTATAACTCAACCATTTCTATTTCTTGGCCATGACTTTTCATGTTATGCCTTCACACTCATATTTGCCAGAGCAAAAATGTCAATAACAGTAAAATAAAGATAAAAATTTTAAATTACAACCAAACAATAGTCAATATTTTCAAACAATAGCAACATTTTCAAGATATAACCTCATACACTTTATTTAAAATAGTAAGCAAAAGTTTGGATTTAATGTCAGAGTCTAGCAAAATATCACTTTTTGAATTAAAGACAAAAAAAGACAATATATTTAGATATACTTTCAAGATCTAGCACTATGAAAAGATTAAATTAAATCTTTTGGATTGTTATTGATTGGTTGATGTTGCTAGCTGTCATCCCATTGGCTCCAAATCATGCAATTCCCAGACACACTGGGCCCAGAGAGTTATGTCCGATCCATAGGTTTTCATTGGCTGATTTGAGAAGTAGGTGGCATTGCCTTTTTCCCGTGTCTGGCTGAGTTCAGAAGCTCAGCTGAAACGTATTTAACATCACAGTGATTCTCAAGTCTCCCTTCAGATTGTGGTGCCTGAAAATGTGATGCATTGACCAGGAATCACACCTGGGCAGCTACTCAGAGGAGAAATATTCTATACTGAATCATCTTGGGTACTATAGTTTTTCCCATGTTATTAAAATTTTCAAAAATATTAGTGAATGAAGTAGATATCAGTTTTTAAATTAAATTAGTGTTATTACAATGAGAAATACATAAAAATATTGTGTTTTCAGGTGCTGTGCAGTTGTTTCTGGTTCATGATGTCCACCTATGTAAAGCATAAAACTGCTCCGTAGGGTGTCCATTGCTGCAACCTTCCAGAAACAGGTGTCGGGCCTATCTTCTGAAATGCCTTGGTGTGGGTTTGAACTGTCAACCTTTTGGCTAGTAGTCTAGGGCATACCTATTTCCACCACTTATGGACCAAATAATGTAGTGGTAGTAAGAATTATTAGTAATAGTGATAATGGCATTTCACTTGTTTAGGAATTATGAAATGTAAAATTTCCGTTTAGTAAGTGTTTATAAATATGAGTATATATAGTATGGGGAATGTTTTCCATAATATGCTTTTTTGTACCTTTAAAAATACAAGAATCCTAACCCATTGGTACCTGAATCCTTCACATGCCTGGAACTGCAGCTGGTACATAGTAGACACTCAGCAAAGAGTTGTTGACTGAGAGATCAGTAGGTCAGGTGTGACTGTCATCTCTGCTTATTCAGAACATGTATTTATGGTCTGACTTATTACAGTCTTCTACAAGCATCAGAAATCAAATATTACTGAGGAGATATGAGCTTAATTTGTATACAATATTTAAATATATTTGAATTACGATACCAGAACTTTGCTATTGGCAATTAAACCCAAAACTGGAACTATCCAGAAAGATCATGCTACCTTTTATTATTACAGAGTGCTGAGATTGGAGCAGTGATATTTGGCCACCGAGAAAACCCCTACCTAACCCAACCCATTCAGCGTTCATTCTTGGAACGGTGAGCCCATCTTGCTACTGATCACTGACACACTGCTTGAGGTTTCTAATAATGCTTACTGATGAGAGGACTTGAAATAGATGTGACGTTTGCTAGACTATTAGTGATGCACATTTCTGTCATCCTTCAAAGAATTCTTTGACCAAATGGTAATAGACTTGTAGGAGAAATGTCAAGAGCAAACACATGGAAGCTGCTATGCATTATAGAAAAACTGAGAAAGTACTAGTAACCGTTCTACCTACATCAGGTATATGTGTGAGGGAGATGGAGAGCTTCTCAGGAACAGGAAAGCACTATAGTGATGTCAGCTTCTCTCACTATTATTGTGTGTAAAATAAAGGTTATAATTCATTCATAAAGTTGGTGATTTGAAATCATGGGGGAGGGGGAATTATTTTTTAAAGAGAACAAGATTTTTTCCCCTGGACAATAAAATTATTACGAAATGTTCTCTTCAAGGACATTGATGCCTTTTTCTCATAACTAAAAGTGAAGGTAGATTCGGGGGTTATTTTTGGTACAAGGGTTTCACGACACTGGCACAGATTGAATAATCATTGCCATTACATGCACATTGATAGAGTGCTACAGGTTGCCTCATCAATACCAACTCTCTGTGGAGTAATAGGTATGGTAAAATAAAGTGCCACCAGAGTTATAAAACACATATGTCACGTAAGTTACCTGCTTCCTCAGCATCATTCATGCTTTTTAAGGAGTTGCTAACCTCAAGAACTGCCTCCTTAGAATGTAAATCATTGTGACTGATGCTTAGGAAAGTGGCCAGCATAATGAATGATGCAGAGTTGGAGAGTTTCAAGTATGACAGTTTATATTTTCTCTAAAGACTTTTTATGAGCAATTGGGGAAATCACACAATATCTGAACAAACAGGCCATATAGAACCTAATGGCATATCAATTTTTTATCAGCTATAGAATTCTGTCATGATTAGGTGTCAATGTGCCAAAAACATTTACACAACAAATCTTGGTTTGGCTGTGTAATATTTATCATTGTAGTTTCCTAAGTCAGACCACCTTTCCAATTTCAGAAGAAAGTAGCAGGTGCTATTTTGGTGGGTGATGCTCACTCATTCTGACTGAGCATGCCAGTCTCTTTGTCTCTTAGAAGTCTTCAGAAAATACAGTTAATGAAATCTTTTTAAAGGATTCTTCTAGTAAGAGGAGGGGACATTATATTCCATCTTGCATCTAGATAGCCTTGAGCACCTCACTGTGCTCCTGCAGAACCTGTACATGGATCAAGAGGCAGTTGTGCAAACAGAACAGGAACATCAGGAAAAGTGAGCATCAGGGTTGCATCTTCTCACCACACTTATTCAATCAATACGCTGAGCAAGTCATAAGAGAAGCTGGATTATATTAAGAAGAAGAATTTAGCATCAGGTTTGGAGGAAGGCTTATTAATAACCTTTGATACAATCTTGCTTGCTGGTTATATGTCACAGCCTTGCTTGCTGAACATGGGGATGACTTGAAGCATTTGTTGATGAAGATCAAGGATTGCAACCTTCAATATGGGTTATGACTCAATGAAAATTAGACCAAAAGACTCACAATTGGACCAACGGGTACCACCATGACAAATTGGAAAAGATTTACGTTATCAAGGATTTTGTCTTGTTTGGATCCACAATCCATGCTGATTGAAGCAGCAGTCAAGAGATCAAACAATGAATTGCAATGGATGGATATACTACAGAAGACTTCTTTAAAGTATTGAAAAGCAATGAGGGTACTTTGAGGACTAACTACACCTGACCCAAGCCACAGCAATTTTCAATTACCTCATCTGCATGTGCGAGTTGGACATTGAATAAGAAAGACAGAAGAACTGGTGCTTTTGAATTGTGGTGCTGGAGAAGATTATTGAAAGGCCATGGACGGCCGAAAAGCAACAAAGCTATCTTGGAAGAAGTGTAGCCAGGATGCTCCTTAGCGGAATCACATATTCTTTAGACATGTCGCCAGAAGAGACTAGTCCCTGGAGAAGGACATCAGGCATGGTAAAGTAGAGGGGCAGTAAAAAGAAGAAGGCCATCCACAAGACGGATTGACACAGTGGACTGCAACAATGGACACAAAGATATCAACGATTGTGAGGATGGCACAGGACAGGGCAGTGCTTTGTTCTGTTGTAGGGTCACTGAGAGTCAGAAGTGACTCAGGAATGCCTCACAACAAGCGTCTTCCTATGCTATCGCTACTCTCCTGTCCTTTCTGTTAGATTTGGCAATAGGAGAGGTCGACCTCATGTAGCCCATTTGATTCCAGTGAGGCCCACGTGTACGGTGGCCATTTATGTTACACAAATTACTTTGCAATAAAATAAAGATATTTAATATCATTATGAACAGAGAAAGGATGGACTTTTCAAGGATTGTATATTCCACATATGTCCACAATCAGCACTCATGGATGTAGCAGTCAAAAATCAAAGAACCCACTGCATTGGGTTTCATGACACTGACATAGATTGAATAATCATTGCCATTACATACTCATGCATACGTAGGATGATATTTCACTCACTTAAAATTGCAAAGTGGTAGCATGAACATATAGATTACTGTGGTGTGTGTTAAGTAGGCTAAGCATATCTTTGAAATTGGTGTTAAACAATGCCCTGACTATAATCATGTGCTATTAAAAAAGTAAAAGCAGCCTCACTGCCACGAGTCAGTTCTGACTCAGAGCCAATCTGGAGGGAAGATTAGAATTACTACTCAGGGCTTCCAAAGCTGTAAATCTTTACAGGAGCAGACAGCCTCATTTCTCTCACAGAGCAACTGGTGAATTTCAACCATTGACCTGTGGCTAATAGCCCAGTGTTTCCTAAACCACAATCCTCCCAAACTAAAACCAAACTCACTACTTTAAGTCAATTTTGACTCTGAGTCACAGTATAGGACAGAGCAGAACTCCCCGGGTGTATTTCCCAGACTGCAATCTATACAGGAGTAGAAAGCCTCATCTTTCTCCCATGGAGTGGTTGGTAGTTTCACGCTACTAACCTTGTAGTTAGCAGCCCAGAGTGCAACCCATTATGCCAAAGGGCCTCAAAGGGACATTTTGTCTCCACACTTAACCATAGAAATATACCTGGAACACACTGGTGGTGTGTAAGGAAGGTTGGATAGCTATAGTTCTTACCATAATTGTTGTTGGGCGTTGTTAAAATGAAGGAAAAAAAGGTCTGGGATGATTATACTAGTCAAAGAAAAAATATATTTTCACAAAAGTAAATCAAGTGTTCAAAGAGATTTTTACTTAAATAGTAATAGTTTATATTGATGGGGGGCAGCGGTTGGGGGGATTATAGGACATATCTGGATCTTTAGGAAGGACTCATTTTATTAATCTAAACTTGATGGCTGTTTATTTTAAATAACATGACTTTCATTTCAAATGGACTAGATGTGAATCATGTCTCAATATATTTTTAACAATGACTTTATTTTTAAGAATTTAAATTTCTTCTAACTCATTCTTTGCAAACTTAATTAGATCAAACAATAGAGTTATAATCAATACATTTTAAAGGCACTATTTAATGGATTAACGTCTGTTATGTTTTCAGGCAGTTTGTGACAATAGCTGTCATTTGAACTGAGGGCATATAACAGTCTTGTCTAGGTCTGAACTTTCTCCATTGGAGAACATTACACCATCAGATCAATTGTTCAGTTACAACATTTAACTCATCCCAAATTATAGTAGTGGGATGTCTCATAAGACAAGATCAAACTGTATCATCTTCCTTTGCGCACACGCCCCCACCCCCCATAAACAAACTGATTTATTTTGCTTGGCTATAACCACTGTTGGTTCTTGATTTTCCACTGATCAAGTGAACGTGAATAATAATAGTGTTGGAATTACCATGTAAATTACCATTTGCAAAATCCCAACCTAATAGAGTTATTGCTTAGGGGACAAGCATTATAAAGTTCTACACACTGAATTGGTATAAATGCCTTAGTATAAGTGAATATATTTTAGCATAAAAATCATTAGGACCATTATATATCAAGTTCATTTAGTAAAAGCTTCAAGCAGTGATCCAGTATTGAGTTACAAATAGTCTTAAATAACGATATTACATTTCCAAATCATATTGTGTCAGTAACAGAAATGTAACTATACCCTTCACATTATTTCCTGGCAGTGAATCACTTTAATTCTTATTAATTTATAAAGTTCATCAAGAACTTGTTTGCATTTTTTCAAATATTAATACCAACTCTTCTCAATACCAACTGCATCTTTAAATCAGGTACTTTTATTCTTACCTTGTTGAAGAGAAGTTGTAGCTATTCATAGCCTTCATAAATAACCCAAATCTTCTCTTTTTTATTGATCTAACTAGTAAAGAGTAACAATTCACTTACAAGCAATAAAACAGTAACATGATAATTCTGTCAAAAAATTAAAAAGGAATGCCAATAAAGATGTCTGCTATAATAGGTTTCTCTCTGCGTTTTGTATTCTCAGATACATTTTCACTCTGCTTCTCTTTTTATGTCAGCAACTAGCAGAGTGTTTAAGATGAGGGGGTGTTCCCAAAAACCTGGAAGTAAGCTCTGGTGGATGGAGCTTTCAGAGTACATATTTTCCCTGCTAGGCGAGCAGACAGCACTATGGGGAAAACTCGTCTATGAGTGTTTTTCTCATTTCAAAAAAGATGAAATATCAAAAGATGTCAAGCCTCACTCTGCATCCGCCAACTTCCCAAAGGAACAAAAATGCTGACAAAATCTGTGCACTTGTGCTCAAAGATTGATGACAGACCATTGAAGAGATGGGAAGATTATCTAGACTATCCTGGAGCTTGGGTCAGCGAGTTTTAATGGAAGATTTGGGAATGAGAAGGGCTGCTGAAAATCTGTGCCTCAGGTTCTGACTGACCAGGAAAAGAGTGTCAAGTATACACATGTTGTCCTTGGAAAGAACAGCTCTGAAGCCACCCAGACTTTTTTCCGGAGTCATTACTGGTGACAAGACATGGTGTTATTCTTACAGCCCGAAAGCAAACATCAACAAGCCAGTGGAAGACGCCTCACCCAAAAAACCTTGTCAAGTGAAACCAAAGAGCAAAACCATGTCCATTTGTTTTCTTGATATGAGAGGTGTAGTTCATTTGGATTTCGCTCCACCAGGATTAAGTTTGTTGATCAAGTTTTCTATTTACAGGTTCTGAAAAGATTGCATCATAGTGGGTGACAAAAAAGGCCTAGCTTGTGGTAGATGGTGGATGGCTTTGCCACCACAACAATTCACCTGCTCACACAGCCATCTCAGTGTGCCAGTTTTGGGCAAAAAACAGCATGTTTCTGTTGCTCCACACACCTTACTCACCTGACCTCACTCCATGTGACTTCTTTTTGCTTCTGCAAATGGAGAAGAGGTGAAGAATAAAACACGTGAGGTGCTATCAGCCATCCAAACAAATGAGTTTGAAAAATGTTTCCAAGAATGGAAACACAGGTTTGATAAATATATTAAGTGTAGTGGACAGTACTTTGAGGTGATAAGGTTGTTTTGTAAAAAAATTTAAATACATAGCTTTGAAAGCAATATTCTGGTTTTCTTTGGGTACCTCCTCATACAAAGCCTTCCACCGGTAGAAGCTTCATAAATGCATTGATTGAAATAAGGAATATGCCAGCAAAGACTCTAAACTCATTCTAAACAGGTCCTAACTCAAAATAAAACGTAGTTACAGGAAAATTCATGATAATTAAACAAAGGGAATCAAGTATATGTATTTGAACAATTGGAAACCTACTCTATTATGAACTGGGATAGGTAGGTTTGTTGTGCCAACCTGGCCAATAGAAACATGTGGGATTAATCAGGTCACTATTTGGAGGGCAAAGAGATAAAGGGTGTGGCAAGGCCCACTACTCTCTCTCTTGCTCTCTGGAGATTGGATCAGCATAAGGCTGCTTTAGCTAGTTCTCTGCCTCAGCTTCACTACTGTGGGACATGGTGAATTCATGGGACCATGAATCCTGTTGCTAGAGCTTGAGGTTTTTCAAGACCTGCTTCGCAGCACTGCTGGTGTGTATGTATATAAGGAGCTTGGTTAGTGGATTTTGAGCTTGAGGCTAGTAGATCCTGTCATCTTGCATTGCGTGTGTTTGATATTCCATCCAGGCCTGCTTTGCTAAGCTCCAGATCTGCTGACTGTTGGTGACCCACCCTACTGTTTGCTGCCTTTGGGCAGACTCTGCTTGCATTGCCTGAGGGAGGGCTCAGCTGTCTGCTTCCTTGACTTTGGATGCAGGAGCCCTCATGAGTTGAAGCACTTCCAGTATATTAACTGTTCTGCAGAAGTGAGTTGAACTGAGCCTTCTGTACTGATGTGTGGACTAGTTAGCTGTTATATTCCTTCGTGTTATATAAATATATATAATATATATATAAATATATATAATCATAAGTGTACTGGTTTTGTTTCTCTAGAGAACCCTGCCTAACACATGGACATAATGCATTCAGTAAACCCATATACTATCTCACCTTGAGAGAAAGATAAGAAAAGAAAGAGTACAGCATTCAATTGCCCCAGGTCATTTGAATTTTACTCAGCTGACTATTGTTTTTGACCCTGTGATAACAAAGCACAGCCATGGTGATGTAGTGGTTGCATGTTAGGCTGCAATCCCCATAAAGGTGGGAGGGCAGGGGCTAAGAAACTCACAGAGTTGGGGTCACTATTGGTAATCATTGACTCAGTGGTAGTGAATTTGTTTTTTTGATTGGTTAACAAAACATGAATTACTTGACTGAATAGTCTCATGTTTTTTTGTTTTTTTATGAGCAGAAAAGATTACAATTTAGGATGAAGATTTATTATATTTTATTTTGGATTTAGAGAAAGGTTGAATGGTCACTTGGGACTTTTAAAACCTGATATTATCTTTCCTGCAGCGTTGTACTGAAAAAAAATAGCTGCTCTATTTATATATGACAGTTTTCCAAATTATTGGAAATGAATCTGTTAGCCCTTTGGCTCTCCTGAACTTAAGAAAATTGATTTAAATGGTTTAAGATTAAATGAAAAATTTTTTTTCTAAATCCCACAGTAAAATCAATCAAATTAAACTGTAATTTTGTTTCCAACATTGTTATACCATTACTCCAATAAATAAAAGGATTGATCAATATTTCCACCTTTTCATGATGTATTATATTACCTTAATGCCGAGCTCATCACCAACAGCGAATGTAGACTCAAAAATTACTTAAAAGCTGCACGTGTGTTGGTGAATGACCTTGTTCTCTTCTTAGTAAGGAAGAAATGGAGACTGGTGTAATAAGGGAGAAACACGGAAGAGGCTCAGAAAAGACAAAATGTTCAGGGCATGAGTATTTATTGTGCAACTTCTGTGTATTCTACACATGGATTTATTAAAATAAATTTAAAATAGTTTAGATGACATTTAAAAAATGGGTTTGACTATTTTACGATAAAAAAATTGAGTCTTGGAAATTGTCCTCAAAATGTTGGACTTCTCTGGCTTCAAATATTTCTATTAAGCTATGATGGCAACAAACCATTCCAACTATGGAAAAGAAGGCATAAATTCACCATTAAACTGCATGAAGAATAGTGGCATAGAAAATTAGAAACAGATGATTTCAAAGGTAGGAAAGGAAACATTGAGATGGAAGATGAATTATGTTAGATTTATGGAAGGAAATTTTGCCTGTAGGAGATGTAAAATACCATTGTAGATTCTTAAGGAGACGTGAGACCGGGCTTTTAGGAAGTGTGTAAAATAGAAGGGACTCTGTGGGTTGAGATGTAGTTAGAGACTCATGGAGATTACTCTAATAAGCACCAAAGTGCTTATTTATCTTGAGTCCAAGTGTTACAGCACTTAGTTTTCATTTCTGCAAAAAGTCCTGGTAGTGCAAATGTTAGGCTCTCAGTTGCTAACTGAAAGGTTCATGACCCTAATCCACTCAGCAGATTTAACAATTTACTCTTATAAAGATTACAGCCTGCAAAACATAGGGTACATTTTCCTTTGTCCCATAGCATCGCTATCAACTTCATGGCATCTACTAACAACAATTTCATTCCTGAAACAGTTGATCAATTGTTGTTATGTGCCCTTTAGTCAGTTCTAACTCATATTGGCCCTCTGTACAACAAATAGAAATGCCCTCTGCGCCATCCTCACAATTGTTCTTATGTTTGAGCCCATTTTTTAAAAATCATTTTATTGGGGGCTCATACAACTCTTATCACAATCCATACATACATAAATCTATTGTGTCAAGCACATTTGTACATTCGCTACCCTCATCATTCTCAAAACATTTGCTCTCCATCCTGGCATCAACTCCTCATTTTCCCCCCTCCCTCCCCTTCCCCCCTCCCTCATGAACCCTTGATAATTTATAAATTATTATTTTGTCATATCTTACACTGTCCAATGTCTCCCTTCACCCACTTTTCTGTTGTCCGTCCCCCAGGGAGGAGGTTGCTGTTGTTTTCTGGTCTTTTCTTTCATAAGAGCCCATTATTGTAGCCACTGTGTGGAGGGCCTTGCTCTCTTTTGAGCCCCTCTACTATAACCAGGCAGGATGCCCTTGTCCAGTGACTGGTCTCTCCTGATAACATGCCCAAAGCATGTGAAACAAGGTCTTGTCTTAAGGAACATTCTAGCTGTACTTCTTCCAACACATGTCTTGCATTGCTTCTTCTTGGTCTTTCTTATTCAATGACCAGTCAGTTGGAAGAAAATGGAATAATTTAAAATCTGGGGTAAAAGTAGAGTCAGTCATTGGTGAAAGATCAACTCAAAACCAAAGCCAAACTTATTGCCCTCATGTCAATTCTGATCCATAGGAACCCTATAGAACCAGGTAGAACTACTGCTGTGGGTTTCCTAGTCTACAAATCTTTATAGGCATAGAACGCATCATCCTTCTTCCAAGGAGAATCTAGTAGGTATGAACTGTTGACTTTGAGGCTGGCAGCCCAATGTGTAATCCACTATGCCACCAGGGATCCTTGCAAGAACAAAAGAGTAGCTCAAATACATGTCTTTGAATAAATGCTTGGCCTCTGGGTATACTTTATTCCATGAGTATTTTAACAATAGCTAAGTGTTTCAAGGTTGGAAAGATATTCAATTTCAGGTCGTATTAACTTCTTGGCCTTAAGGTGCTCTGAGGCTATGGAGTGTTTTCCTTCTCAGTTTTGACAATATGTTATGGTGCCTCTAATAAGTGCTGTATAAATTCTGGTGCAGTTCCTGTGAACTGATTTAACTGTTAGTGTTACTATCTCCGTTCATGACCTGGTGCATTCATGGACCCACTGCTCAGTTGTACATGAATATGCATGGCCTCACTCTGAGTCAAAATTTACCTTACCGAAACTGCTTCCCAGTTGGAATGGGGACTGAGTTTGGGAAAAGACGATGGAAGTAGACATAGACCAAGAGAATTGATGGAAACACATTTTATTATCATATTCTCACAGAAAACAGCTCATCCTGACAGGAAAATCTAACTATTTAACTCCCCTGCTTAAAACATTTAAGAAGGCAAAGTCAGACCTCCATCAATGGTTTATAAAACCACACTGTATCTTGCCTTTGTTTAACTCTATTGTTATTCCTACCTATGTTGCACTAACAATTCTTTCCTCATCTAGTATATTGGAATTCATTGACTACATGAACCCTGACAACTTGCATTCACCAACTGTGGTAGTTACATAATCTTGTGTAAACTTGAGTGAATTAAGAGTGAAGGGGTGGACTTTAGCCTGTCAATCAGGTAGCAACTTGATTGGAGGGCAACCAAGATAAATGGACCTCTGGAGGCCAGCCTCCCTCTCTCTCTTCCTGTTGAAGAGCCACACCTAGAGGAGCCATGGGGAGACCTGAGCCAGTGCTGAGATGCTTCCATTGCAGTTGGATCCACAATACTTTGCATTCACCGGTCTGTGATATTCCTGCATTTTGCATCATTGCATGTGACTGCATGAGTCTGAAGAGGGATTTATGGACTAGTTTTGGATTTCTAAACTAATATCGGACTTATGGACTTGATCTGGACTGGTATGGGTTTCTTTCTCAATATACAATTGATCTTTGATATAAAGCTCTCTTACATATATATGAATGTCACTGGATTTGTTTCTCCTGTCAACCCAGTCTAACACACCAGCCTTGCTGAGGAATGCCACATTCTAGACTTGGCTAAGTACTTTTTCCTCAAGGCTGCCATAGTACCCTTACTTACATCTGAAATACTACTTACTGCTAAAAGTTATAATTACCTTTCTATTTGTCTCTTTTCAAATAAACTATAAGGAATTTGAGGGCAAGAATTGAGCCTGGTTTATCACTGTAACTTATTGCAAAGTTGGGGAAATACTTATTATTTAATAAAGACATAATGAATGGATTATATTCAAGACACAAATTTATTCAAGTAAAAGTGGTATCAGACAAGTAATTGGACTCAATATTGTTTGGTTTACTAACTATTACTGCAGTTTAAAAAATTGAAGCTCACATAAGAGTTGCAGTAACATCAATGGAGGTGGACATTGCTGACCTTCTCTGGCTCCTTTATTGCCATGATCAGGAGTAAGACATGCCTTCACTCTCTAGCCCTCTCTATGTATCCTGACACCAACTATTTCTTTCACACCACTCTACTTCTATGTTGGGTTCAATAATTCATTGCAATAGCCACGCAGAACTCACAACCAATACTTAGGATTAAGAGGTTTACTAGAATAGATAACAGGTTACCACAAATCAGGATCAAGTTAATAGGTTACCACATGTCAGTAAGGATGCAATCAATTATCCTACAGCAACACCTCTCCTCAGCCTGCAACCAAGTATCTCTCCAGTCTTCAGTCTTTCAGCCTCATGGTCCTTTGGCTTCTGCCTCTGTGAACCAGGAAGATAGCCCATCTGTTGCTTTATATCATAGTCCCCTAGTTTCCGGCCAGATAAGAAGGTTTCCCCTAATCGCTGTGCTGCTCCTGCTAAGTTGATTGGCTACAGTCTCTGATGTCTCTGATCTTCATTGCCTTCACAACTTCAGAAATAGATCATGGATGTACTTTTGCAAATGGTCTTGCAATTTCTCTTGGTGTACCAGTTAGCTCTTGTACGCTGAGGAATGGATTTTATGGAGTTGTGGCTGGCTTGTAGCTGACCACAACCCCAAGGAAAATGAAGGATGATGTCTACATCACTTCCTCTAGCAAAGTAGTCTAAAAGATGCCCACAGAGAAACAGAGTGTGACTTAATTCAAACCTCTACTAAGGTCAGGACTTAACCCCACCTTACTCCTGTAATAGAGCACTCCCTCCAACATGAGATCATAGCCATCGGCATGGAGTCCAGGATTATATCATATCACATAAGGAACTACAGTTGACAGACCATACTAATCGACTACATCTTAAGAGTCTGGCAAATGTTCCAAACACATACATAGTTGTTCTTCATTTTTCTTTAGATACGGTATTGTAGATACTTATTAAGCTTGGGTGTTAATATATTAAAATAAATCTTGTAATGCAATTACTAGATTGCATTATTCAATTCTTACCAAATATTTAAAAATATATGTCATATTTTCTTTAGGACTATTCTAACTAGACTACATGTGGTGTAGTGTGCTATGCACTTAGCTGCTACCATAAAATCAGTGATTAAAATGCACTAACTGCTCCATGGGAGAAAGATGAGGCTGTCTACTCCCATAAATATTTGAAGTTTTGGGAACCCAAAGAGGCAGGTCTACTTTGTCCTTTAGGCTCTCTGCTCACCAGAGTCAACTTGATAAGAAGGAGTTTATTTACTTATTATGGTCCTTTATAAAATGTATGATTGGTTTGTCACATAACCAATGGCTGTTTAACAAACCTTCTCATTAATAAAGGAGCCCTGGTAGCCCTGTCAGGGAAGGGTTGACTGTTGCTAACTCCAAGGTCAGTGGTTTAAACCCACCAGTCAAACCTCAGCTGAACAATGAGACTGCCTGCTCCTATAAAGCCTTGGAAACCCCATGTAGGATAAATATTAGTCAAAATAAACAATGGAAGTGGTATTCTGTGAGTGTGTATTACTATAGGACATAGGAGACTGATACTATTTATTTCATTAGTAATGCTACATAGACCAATTACATCGGTAAAGCAATGAGATATAGGAAGTAATTGTAATGTAGCCTGAAAACTGAATACCTTCTATGATTCACCAATTGATGTCCTTTCCTCATTTACATTTCTTACTGAAGTGATTCTGCTCTATCTAAACCATAGTGAAGCCATTTGCAGAAAACATTATTAGTCTATGAACCTGGACCTAGTGGTATTTCCAGGGGAAAGACTATTTATCAAGTTTGACAATGATTTACTTTAAATTGTATATTGGTACATAGGGAATGTTTCTTCCCCCCCTATTTCCCCTCAATCATCACAATATATAGAGGCTCTCTGCTTTTGTGTGTCTGAATTCAGGTAAGGATTCTAATGTGTTTGATCCTCTTTTGTTTTCATAAAATGAGTATAATAATTTACTGTGTGAATAGGATAAGATTATGCACATGTTAGAAGGACAAGAAACTAGGGTAATGTAAGTGCACAAAATAGCAATGACAATAAAAGTAAAACTATGACACATTTATGAGAGCTTCCTTTATATCAAGTACTTTCCACATACAAACTTGTTCAACCCTCCAAATATCCTTATGAAGTAAGTGAATGTTGTTGTTGTTGTCAGGTTTTGTCGAAGCAGCTGTGACCCACAGTGATCCCACATATAACAGAATGAAACACTACCACTCCGTCCTCCTGCCCTGCCCTCCACCATGTCCCATCGTTGCAGCCACTGTGCCCATCCATCTTGCCAAGGCCCTTCCTCGTTTCACCACCATCCTTCTACTTTCCCATGAAAAATGTCCTTCTCCAGGGACTGGCCTCTCCTGACAACGTCAAAATTAGGTGAGACCACGTTTCACCTTCCTTGCCTAAGGAGCATTCTGGCTGGACTTTTTCCAAGATAGTTTGTTTGTTCTTTTGGCAACCAGGGTGCTTATCTTTAGTGATCATTTCATGAAGACAAGTATTGAACAGGGCCACAATGTAAGAATTAATTCTTCTTAAGTTGGAGCTAGGATTTAGTTCCAGCCCAAAACTCCTTCCTGGATCTATGCTTTATTTTTAAAAATTATTTTGCTGTAAATTAGGCCTTAATACATATGTCAAATCATATCATTTTTTGCTATTGTTAAATCATTGTATTTGGAGCTCTTACAGCTCTTCTCACAATCCATACAAACATCCCTTGTGTCAAGCACATTTGTATATATGTTGCCATCATCATTTTTTTGTTGTTGTTCACAATTTATTATTTTTTCCTCTTCCCAGCCACGCCCCATGAACCCTTCATAATTCACAACTTGTTATAGTTTT
>NW_022104341.1:18209613-18210740 GCF_000313985.2 Echinops telfairi
TATCATTTGATAGCTGGGCACCATTAGCTCTGTTCACCACATTTGTGTATGTACTCGTTTGTCTTCAGTGATTGTGTCAGTAAAGCGGGCACTCACTGATATGATTTTCAGTTCTTTGATGTCTGATAAATGATCCCTTCTACATCTCGTGGTCAGACAGGCTTGTGTGCTTCTTCCACGTGGGCTTTGATGCTTCTCAAAAACATTTTCTTTCTACTTGAGCCCTTGATATCAGCTCCTCATATTTTCCCTCCCTCCCCTGCCCTTCCTCCCTCATGAACCTTGGATAAATCATAAATTATTATTTTCATATCTTACATTGCCTGCTGTCTCCCTTCACCCACTTTTCTGTTGTTTGTCCCCCTGGGTAGGGGTGTGTGTTATGTGTTGATCATTGTGATAGATTCACTGGCAGATCTGCTATACCCAAAGGCAAAAGTCCCAAATAGCCCTACTAGCATGCAGAAACCATTACAACCTTGGCTATGCAGGATAGAACATAATACTTGCATAATAGAGCGACCCATAGACATGTCCTGCATTTGTTCTGGGGGAAGGTATCTCTAGAGGTTCCATGACAAAAACTCCTTCCCTGGCTTCTTCATTGTTGATGGAGGTCCTTACCCTCTGACATATTATTTGTATTTTTGTCTTTACACTAATGTGATCGTACCTGTCCCACCTCAGTGCATTTTGTTTTTCATTGTTTTTTTGTGGGGTTTCCAAGCTGTGAATCACAGGAGGAGTGGATGTACAATGATAACAACTGATGCAAGGTGTTACAGGGAATGTAGGGAAGGGGGATGGGTGACAGGGAGAGAAAGGGGGGTTGGCAGTAAATACTGAAGGCGGGAGGGAGGGAGCACTGGAGCTGATCGTGATTGCACAGCTGACTTTGGGGGTGATTCAACCATGGGGGGCAGGAACGTTCTAGGATGGACGTGGTGGTGATTGTCCAATTCCCCCTTGATATAGTTGAATGATTAAATGATTCAATTCTATGATATGTAAATTATGTGTCAATAAAACTGTAAAAAGAGTCTTCATATCTTATAAAAGTGTTTTCTAAGTCTTGTGACTGTGGTTCATACCTGAAGCTTTGAATCAGTGGTTGGATAATGAAACAA
>NW_022104341.1:18212305-18214170 GCF_000313985.2 Echinops telfairi
TCATGGGACACATCCGTCCATTGGCCTGTGTTATTTCCCTGTGCTTCTAGTCTATCTCCTGTTGATCCTCTAGTATCCGGCATCTTAGAGGCTTGCAAGCAGCGAGGCAAGATGCAATGTAAAACCCAACACTCACTGCCATCGAGCCCATTCGGGTTCCTAGTGACCGTGTAGGACAGGCTGGAACTGGCCCTCCAGCTTTCTGAGACTGTAACTGGGTATGAGAGCAGAAACTTCACCGTTCTCCCACGGAGTGGCTGGAGGTTTCAAATTACTTTCCTTTTGGTTAACAACTCAACACATTACCCACCACACCAGCAGAGGTAAAGGGGTGTCAGGAATTAAAGAGGAAATACTGCCTTCAAATATCTTCCGTTCCATGTGACAAGAACAGGAAAATGCCCAACTAATGTTTCTGAACATTTTGGTCTAAGATTCTGTAGAAGAAAAATCACCGTTAAGCCTTAAATTTCAAACTAAAATTTTCCTGGAAGTCTTCTTTAATCTATACAACAGTTTAGCATAATCAGTAAAACATGTCTATCTTGGGCTAAAAGATTTATCTTTATAGGTTCAAATTAAAGGTTCGATGAGAAGTTGAGTGGATGCTGATTTTCTGATAATAGAAGTAGGATAATTTAGAAAATAATAGTGAAAACAGGAACACAACTTGAAGAAAATATTACTGAATTGTAGAAGTAAAAGTTTTTGAAAATGTGTATCTTTTGATGTGACTAAGGAGCATGGATTGTGTAGTTGGTAACTTGTTGAGCTGTTAAATGAAAGGTCAGCATTTCAAACCCATCAACCACTCCTGGACTGAAAGATGAGGTTCTAAGATCCGATAAAAGATTTATAGACTCAGAAACCGTAGAAAACAGTCTAATCTGCTTTATAGGGTATATTTAAATCAGAATAACCGATGGCAGTGGGTTTGGTTGTTTAAGTTATCTGTGAACATTTACATAATAAAAAATAAAATTTAGGAGGCAAATGTTTATTCTTATACCTCATAATAAGCATTATACATAATTACATATGGAATGCAATTCAATGTAAAGAAAGCAAAAATCCTGACAACTGGACAAATATGTAGCATCTTGATAAATGGAGAAAGAGTTGAAGTTGTCTCATTTTATTTGAATTCACAAGGAAGAAGTAGTTAAGAAATCAAATGATATACTTAATTGAGCAATTATTCCAAATAACCAATAAGTTCTATTTCATTTACAGGGCATACATTTCCATGTTTCAGGTTATTTGGTTTGTTTTTCTCTTACAAACTCTCTGGAGATGATGTTGCTCCTGGTTATTGTTTTTGCTTTTTTTTTAAATAAATAAATCCTTTTATTGGGGGCACTTACAGCTGTTATAACAACCCATACATCAATTATATCAAGCACATTTGTACATATGTTGCCTTCATCATTTTCAAAATATTTTCTTTCTGTTTGAGTCCTTGATATCAGCTTCTCTTTTTTCCCACCCTCCCCCTATTCCACCCACATGGACCCCTGTTAAATGATAAATTATTATTATTTTCATATCTCATACCGCCTGCTGTCTCCCTTCATCCACTTTATTGTTGTTCGTCCATCAGGGAGGGAGGGGGGAATTATACATCATTGTAGTCAGTTCCCTGTTTCTCCTCATTCTCCTCCCACCTTCTCCCTACCCTCATTGTGTCCCTACTCCCATTGCTGTTCCTGAGAGGTTTATCTGTCCTGGATTCCATGTGTTGAGAGCTCTTATCTGTACCAGTGTACATGCTCTGGTCAAGCCAGTTTGTAAGGTAGAACTGGGGTCAAGATAGTGGAGAGGAGGAAGCATTAAAGAACTAGAAGAATGTGTGTTTCAACAGTGCT
>NW_022104341.1:18217078-18218900 GCF_000313985.2 Echinops telfairi
TTTATTCTTGTGCATAGAGTGAGTTAAGGGTCTCATTTCAATTTTCTGCAGGTAGATATTCATTTTTTCCAGCATGGGGTCTTATCAAAGATTAG
This sequence comes from Echinops telfairi, assembly GCF_000313985.2. Taxonomy (NCBI): domain Eukaryota; kingdom Metazoa; phylum Chordata; class Mammalia; order Afrosoricida; family Tenrecidae; genus Echinops; species Echinops telfairi. The sequence continues at coordinate 18,217,174 of NW_022104341.1, forward strand.
TTGCCTCTATGCTGATGATTTCATTTCTGGGTTTTCAGCTCTTTTCCACCAGTGTCATTCTACCACTACCATGCTGTTTTGACCACAATGGCTGAATAGTAGATGCTAAAGCCAGGTAAAACAAGCCCTCCAACTTTGTCCTTCTTCTTGAGGAGTTCCTGATAATTCTAGGCTTCTTCCCTCTCCTTATGAAGTTGGTAGTCAGTTTTTCCAGTTCTTTGAAGAAGAACGTTTGTCATTTTTGTATCAGGATGGCATTAAAACTGTACAATGCCTTGGGCAGAACTGACATCCTTAATACATTAAATCTTCTGATCCATGAGCATGGGATACCCTTCAATTTATGGAAGTCGCTCCTGGTTTCTTGTAATAGTGTTCTGTAGTTCTCCTCATACAAATCTTTTGGGTGTTTTTGGTTAGGTATGTCCCTAGATATTTCAGTTTGTGCTTGGTTATTGTGAAGAGTGATATCTTTCTTATTTCCTCTTCTGTAGATTTGTCCAAAGTATATAGCAGTCTGATAACCTTCTATTTGTTGATCTTGTATCCTACTACTTTGCCATATTACTCTGTCACTTTCAGTACTCTTCTTGTGGAGCTTTTGGGGTTTTCTATAAATAAAAGCATATCATTTACAAATAACGATAGTTTCACCTCTTCTTCCCCTAGGAGAATACCTTTGATATCTTTCCTTTACCTTATGTTGTTAGCTAGTAGCTCCAATATGATATCAAATGTAAGTGGGGACAAGGGGCATCGTTCTCTGGTTCCTTTATTCAGTGGGTTTGTTTTCGTGTTTTCCCCATTGACTACCATGTTGGCTGTTGGCTTTTCATATATAGCTTGTATTATATTGACGGATTTTCCTTCCAGTCCTATCTTCTGGAGTCCTTTAAACAGGCATGGGTGTTGGATGTCGTCAAATGCTTTTTCTGCATCTATTGATATTATCATGTCTATAGGTACTTGGTTGTATTTCTAAAGTTTTCAATTCTAATCCATTGTTTTCATATCTATTATTATACCAGTATGAGACTGTTTTATTTTACTGTGAATATCTAGTATTTTAAGGACTGAGAGTGAAAGGTTTTCTCCTTTGTTTTAATTTTTAATAGTGTCCTATTTATCCTGTTTATTTTCTTTCCATATAAAGTTATTAATTTTTTTTTATTTCTCTGAAAAATTGTGATGGGATTTGAATAAGAATTGCATTGCATATGTAAAACATTTTTAGTAATATTGACATTTTTACAATATTTAATCTGCCTATCCAGGAACATATAATTTGTTCCATTTGTGTAATTTCCTTTTGATACCTTGAAGAAGTATTTTGTAGCTTTCTTTGTAAATATCTTTTGTTTCTTTGGTAAGATTTATTCCTAAACATTTTATCTTCTATGTAGGCATTGTAAATGGTAGTTTTCTTTTAGTATGCTTTTTGATATCATCATCCTTAATATACAAGGATCTAACTGACTTCTTTATGTTAGCCTGCTTCATTACCAAATTTTTCAATTAATTTTTATCTTTTGAGTATTCTTGTGGATGGCAACCCAACAGATAACCACTATGCCACCAGGGCTTCCCAATCTTTTTAGTATTCTTTATATGGGATTATGTCATAGGCAAATAAAGATGTATTTTTTCTGGGCCTATGTGGATACCTTTCATTTCTTTATGATGTCTTATGGCTCTAGCTAAAATTTCAAAAACCATATTAAATAAAA
>NW_022104341.1:18219422-18222381 GCF_000313985.2 Echinops telfairi
TCTAGTTCTCATTTTTTTCTCCATTCAGTGAGATGCAGGCTTTTAGTTTCATATACACAGTTTTTATTATTTTGAGAAATTTCCCTTAAATACCTATTTTGTCAGGGTTTTTTATCCAGAGTGGATGTTGATTTTTATCAAATGCCTTTTCTGCATCAATTTCTATAATCATACAGTTATTCTCCTTTATATTGTTTATGTAATGAATTGCATTAATTGTTTTTCTAATATTAAACCACCTTTGCATATTTGGTATGAATTCACTTGACTATAATGTGTGAATGTGTGTGTGTGTGTGTGTGTGTGTACTTAGTTGAACTCTATTGGCTAGTATTTTACTTAAGATTATGATATTTATATTCATTAGATAATTGGTCTAAAGCTTTCAATTTTGCTGATATCTTTGCCTGGTTTAGGTATCAGGGTTATAGGTGCATTATAAAATTTAAAGTTAAAATTTAAGTTACTAATGTTGTTCTATGACCATGAAGAATGATCATAATAAGAATTATTATGTATTAGTACTATTAAATATAGGTTTATGTGATATGCAACCTCAGTAATCTTCACCTTTCAGTATTCTCACTGAATACTGTAATCTTTTCTCCTTGATCAAAATGAGGCAAATATAATAGGATATCACTTCTACATTAGCTTGCAAAAAGACTATGTGTTCTTTCTTGTTTGCTATTTCTCTTGCATTTTTGGAAGCAAGCTGTGTTATTAGAGAAGACTATGTGGAAAGGAATATATAGCCTATATGGTAAGGAACTGAGACTTAAATAAAACCGGTGAGTAAGCTAGGAACAGAATCTTCTGAGGCCTTCCAACAGGTGCCTGTGATTGAGATTGAAATTGAATATGTCCCTAATCAGTCACTGAGATAACTATAACCCTGGCCAATACTATGGTTGTTGCCTTGAGTGAGTCTCTGAGCCAAAGAAACCAGTTAGCCACAGCCATATTTATGATTCCAAAAACAAAGAGAGAGTGTAAGTTATGGTATAATAAGTATACTTGGAAGCCACTAGGTTTGGGGGTCATCATATATCTATAAGTTTGTTGTACTATGGTAAATTGCATTTGTTTATAATGCTGGAGACCATGCCATTATTATTTCATCATTTCAAATACCAGTAAGTTCATCCAAGTGAAGAGGTTCCAACAGAGTTCCCAGACTAAGATGAAGGAACTATGTGGTAGTTATGTAATTGTCAATTTAAGGATTAAGGGTGTAGGGGTGGAGTCTGGCCTGTCAATTGGGTCATAGCCAACAGAGCTTCTGTGTGGGAATGACCTTCCCCTTAGGATTCTGGGAATTCTGGTATTTCTTCCTTGGATGTGGGAGACTCTCTGCTCAGACCCTGGGAGAGATTGAAGCTGACAAGATGCATGGAAATACACTAGTGCTCTGAGAGGAGAAGCCACATGGACCTACCCTGATGCAATTAGACCTCTGAACCTGGAGAAGCAATGTAGAGACCTGTTCCAGCACTGGGATGTTTCAAATGCCACTGGATCCAAAGACTTTCTACACACGGACCTGTGATCTTCTACATTTGGTGTCATTGCATGTGTTTCATGAGTCTGAAGAGGATTTTATAGATTGGTATGGGACATATGAGCTAATATCAGACTTTTGGACTTTATCTGGACTGGGCTGGGATGTTTTCTCAAGCTTCAATTGCTCTTGTATATAAATCTCTTTCTTATACACATGTGTCTACATAGACTTGTTTCTCTAGTCTACCCAGACTAACACAAACTCTTTCTTAAAAACCTGGCCTATGAAAAACCTATGGGCACCATCAGAACATTGTCTGATATAGTGGCAGAATATGAGCCTCTCAGACAGGAAAACACTGAAAATGTCAATGATGTCAATGGGAAAGATCTGCCTTCTCCAAGTAGAGTTAACCTTAATATTATGAACAAATCAAAGCTTTCAAGATATTCATTTGCTGGTGGTGAATGCAAACATCCATTAAAATAAGAATGTGAATTGTATGAAGCAAGAATCTAGAAAAACTGGAAGTAGTCAAATTAAATTGAACACTTGAAGAGAAATGTATTCTAAGCATTAGTGAACTGGAGTGGATTTGTATTGACCATTTTGAATCAGATAATCATATGCTCTACTATGCTGGAAATGACAAATTCAAGAGGGATGTCATCACATTAATTGTCAAAAGGAACATTTTGCTATATCCTGAAATAAAATTCTGTCAATTATAGGATATATCCAAACCCCTATAAGGAAGACAAGTTAATGTGACTATTATTCAAATTTATGTACCAAGTTCTAATGCCAAAATGAAGAAACTGAATACTTCCATAGTTTTTGCACTCTGATCAAATATGCAAAACAGATAGATTGATAAACACTGATGACTGGAATATAAAAGGTAAAAACAGAGAAGGAAAACTAGTTGAAAATATAGATTAGGTGATAGAAATTACATGACGAAATTTTGCAAGACCAACAACCTATTCATTAGAAACATATTTTATGAGAAATGCAAATGATGACTATATAGAGGACTTCTACATTGGAATAGAAAGGAATCAGATAGATAACATCTAAGAAAAGAGATGATGGAGAAGAAAAGGCTAGAGGCTAATTTAAAGCAGAGAACTAATTACTTACATGCAAGTTTGAGTTCAAGTTGGAGAAAATCAAACCAATATACCACAGCAAAAATACAAGCTTGAGTATAGCTCACCTGAATTTAGAGAGAATCTTAACAATATATTTTAAAATTTGTACACTAATCACCAAATATTAGACATTTGTGGCCTAGCATCAGGAATATCTTACATAAAGAAACCAAAAGGACAGTAAGGAGAAAAAAAAGTTTGAAGTGGATGTCAGAGGAGACTCTGAAGCTTGATCTTGAATTAAAGTAGTCAAACATACGGGAAAAATGATGAAGTAAAAAAACGAAATAGAAAGTTTCAA
>NW_022104341.1:18223078-18235021 GCF_000313985.2 Echinops telfairi
AGAAATGATGGAATAACAAATGAAATGTTATCACAAGCCGAGGAAGCACTGGAAGTACTCATTCATCTATGCCAAGAATTTATGCCAACTATGCCATACTATGCCAACTAAATCGAAGTGATCCATATTTGTACTTATTCCAAAGAAAGATGATGCAATATAATGTGGAAATTATCTAAAAATATCACTAACATCGCATACAAGAAAAATTTTGCTGAAGACCATTCAACAATGATTATAGCAACACATTAATGGGGAGCTGCCATAAATCCCATCCAGATTCATAAGAGCAAATGAAGCAAGGCATATCATTACTGACATCAGATGGATCTTGGTAGAAAGGAAGGAATACCCAGAAGATGTTTACTTGTGTTTTATTGACTATGGAAAGGAATTTAACAAAGCTATGGATAATATTGAAAATAATGGGTATTACAGAGCACTTAATTGTGCTCATGCAAAATCTATTCATGTACCAACAGGGAGTCATTCAAATACAGCAAGGGGATACTGAGTGGTTTAAAATCAGAAGGTTATATGCCATTATTGCATCATTTCATATATATTTAATAAGTATGCAGAGCACATAATTTGAAAACATGGACTACGTGAGGAAGAACACTGCATCATTATTGGAGGAAGGATTTTTAACAACCTGTGATATGCAAATGACATATCTTTGCTTCCTGCAAACAAAGAGGACTTGGAGCACTTACTAATGAAGATCCAGAACTGGAGTCCAGGAAGGGGTACAACTCAATAAAAAGTCAACTAAAATTCTCACAACTGGAACAATAGACAACGTGATAAAAACAGATTGAAGTTGTCACAAATTTCACATTGCTTTCATCCACAATCAATGTTCATGGAAGCATCAGTCAAGAAATCAAATGATGCATTATACTGGATAAATCTGTTGCACAAGATCTATTTACAGTGTTTAAGAACAAGCATGTTAACCTGAGGACTAAGGTGTGCCTGACCCAAGCCAGGGTATTTTAAATTGCCGGATAAGCATGTGAGAATTGGATATTGAATAAGGAAGAGCACACAAGAATTGATACAGCTAAATGTATTGCTAGCAAAGAATATTGGATATACAATGGACTGCCAAAAAGAACAAAACAAATGTAGTTTAGAAGAAAACCACCAGAATGATCCTTAGAAGAGAGGATGTTGAGGTGGATGATGAGGCTTCACCTCCTGTAGGAGAGATCCATCCATGGAAAAGGAAATTATGCTTGTTAAATATGTTGTTAGGACCAACCCAGTCAGCTTCAACTCATAGCCACCCTTTGCATAACTGAACCAAACACAGCGTGTTCCTGCATCAATCTCATAAGTGCTCTTGTGACTGACGGCATTGATACAGCCACTGTGTCATTGAGGGCCTTCCTCTTTTGCTCTCCCCTTCCACGTTACCAACCATGATGTCCTCCAGGGACTGGTCTCTCCCGAAAATATGTCCAACGGATATAAGATGAAACCTTGCTGACCTTGCCTCTAAGGAGTACTCTGGCTTTATTTCTTCTTCTAACAGTTTGTCCTTTTAGAAGTCCATGGTACTTTCAATATTATCCAGGACTACAATTCGAATGCATCTACTCTTCTATGGGCTTCCTTATTGAATGCCCAACTTTCACATGCATATTATGCAATGGAGAATACTCTGGCTTGAATCAGGTGCACCTTAGTCCTCAAAGTAACATAAGTATTCTTCAATACACTAAAGAAGTCTTGTGCAATGGATTTACCAAATGCAATTTATCCTTTGAACTGTTGGCTGATACTTCCATGAGCATTGATTGTAAATCAGACCAAGACAAAATCCTTGACAACTTCAACCTTTTCTCCATTTATCATGATGCTACCTAAATATCCAAGGATATTGGTCTTCCTTACATTGAGCTGTAATCCATACTGAAGGCTATAATCCTTGCTCTTCATCCACAAGTGCTTCAATTCCTCCTAACTTCTAGCAATCAGTGTTGTGTCATCTGCTTTCCAGAGGTTTTTAAATAAGCCTCTGATGCCACACTCTTCATCATCAACAGTTTCAAGTCCACTTTGATGATCCTGGATATCACAGGTTGACCATAAGCCTTCTTCCAATATTAATGATGTATTCTTCTTTATATAGTACAGGTCCTTGGCTTATTTTCTCAGTATATTGATTGAATAAGTATAGTAAAAGGCTACAGTCCTGATGCACACCTTTCCTAATTTTAAACTATGTAGTATCCCTGTATGTGGGAACACCTGTCACTCATCCAAAGAGTGAAAATAAAGAGAAGTCATAGATTGGGGAGAGAAAAATAGGCAAATACATATTAAACAAGGAAGGGATTCATCTTTAAAATTTATAGAAATTTTAATACTTAAAAAAGTAAAAGATAAATAATCCAATTAAGATAGGCAAAATACTTAAACAGATAATTCACCAAAAAAGACATTTAGGCTCCCAAAAAACATATGAAGCTGTGCTCTTGATTATTAGTCATTAGAGAGTGTGGTAGCTATATAATCCATTGTCAATTTGAGACTTAGGAGTGAAAGGGTGGAGATAAATAGCTCCCTGAAGGCAAGACACAGACTCATTCCCCGTTAGACATTTCCGTTGACCAGACACATGGAGCTATGCTAGGGCTCTGGAGCCAAGGAGCTGCATGGAGACCCTGCCAGTGCTGAGATGCCTCTACCACCACTGGATCCACAAGATTTTCCACCCACTGGCCTTTGATCTTCCTGCATTTGGTGTCATTGCATATGCTTTGTGAGTCTGAAGAGGACTTTACAGGTTGGTATCAGACATATGGGCTAATATCAGACTTATGGACTTGATCTGGACTGGGCTGGGATGTTTGCTCTATATTCAACTGCTCTTGTATATAAAGCTTTTTCTTATACACATATGAGTCTCCCTGAATTTGTTTCTCTAGTCTACCCGGACTAACACAGAGAGATAGAGATGAAAACAATGATGATATATCAGGTCACTCCAGCATTGATAGCAAAGTTGAGAAAACACAAAATCCATGTGACCTAGCTGACACTCTACTTGGTATATATCCTAGAGAAATAAAAACTGCAACAAAAATAGATCACCCATGTTCATCACAGCACTGTTTATAATGACACAAAGACACCCATCAATGCAAAGATGTATAACAAACTGGGTATATGCACACAAAAGAATTAAAAATTTAAAATATATTAAAAATGATGACACTGTGAAACATCGGATAACATGGATGACACTGGAAATACGTTGTTACTGTGATTGTCAGGTGCCGTCAAGTCAGTTCTGAGTGATAGCAAAACACTGCCTGTCCTGTGCCGACCTCACACTTGTTCCTATACCTGAGCCTAATGTTGCAACCACAGTATCAATCCATGTTATGGAGGGCCTTCCTATCCTTTGCTGCAAACCCCACTCCCAACCCCTTTTTTTGACCAAACATGATGTCCTCTGCCAGGGATCAGTCTCTCCAAACAATATGTCAAATTCTGTAAGACATAGCTTTGTGATCATTGTCTCTAAGAAACACTCTGGCTGTACTTCTTCCAAGACAGCTTTATTTGTCCTTTTAGCAGTCCACGATACTTTCAACATTTTCCTCCAACATCACAATTCAAACATCGATTCTTCATCAATCTGCTTCAGTCAATGTCCAACTTTCACATGCATATGATGCAAAGGAAAACACCTTAGTTCTCAAAGTAACATTCTTGCATTTCAATGTTCTAAAGAGGTCTTGTACAGCAGATTTACCTAATGCAACATGTCTTTTGATTTCTTAACTTCTGCTTCCAGTATACTGATTAAAATTAGTACATCACAAAAGGAAAAACATATATGAGAGCACTAGTATAAAAAGTTAATAATAGTTTTAACACAAAAAGAAACATTCTTATGGGAGTGGAAGGGAGAGTAACTATCTGAGGGTAGAAATGTTTTAAATTGAGGGAAAGTAGCTTTCCATAAATAAGGTGAGAAGACACTAGGTGAAATGCAAGGGTTAATGAAGCAGAGGTCTGTTTTTTATTTACACACACACACACACACACACACACACACACACACGAGTTTGAAAAAGTTTGTGGTAAATGGAATTGAAAGATTGAAAGGTAATGCCATTTTCCACAAATTTTTGAAGCTTGTGTGTGTGTGTGTATGTGTGTGTGTATAAAGCAAAGAAATATGCATATTTTGGTGCCTTTAAATATAAGTAGCCCTGCTACACAGATTTTTCTACCACTTCTATTTTTAAATTTCAGTGCCTTGGGCAAGTTTTCCATTTTAGTGCTAATAGGTGAAATACTAGCAATTTAACAGAGAATCTCCTCTGCAATTTGCACTAAAAAATACATCATATTTTGGTCCAAATATATTTTATTTCCTCATAAAATTTCAACATAATCCTTATCAGATGTACTTACGTAATCTGGAAGCCTACAATAAGCATTTTAAGGTACTTTGACTGCATAAATATTAGGAACGTGTCAAGCCAAATTTAATCAATGCAATGCTTTTGGTGTTTCAGTCTTGTTCATTGTAAACCACTTGTTTTCCTATGTGGTGTCATGATGTCTCTAAAATAGCAAAACTCTTTCATCCTAATTTAGGTACTTCAGAACTCTCTCTTTCTGTGTTGTATTTACTCATTTATTCTTTGACTTAACGTGAATCAAGTTGATGCTACGTATAAGGCACAATGCTAGGAAGTAAGAACCAGAAAATGAATACCTACACATACATGCTTTCTCATGCAGGTGAGGCTGGGGAGTACCTAAATGACTACAACATCCACTGCAGTTGGCATACACCACAACAGAGGTACTAGCAGTGGCCCGAGAACAGAGCGAAAATTTACATAATCAATGAATAGATATTTATTGATCGCGTATAAGTTCTAAAACTAAGCTAGGTACTGACTCTTTCTTTGAAATAGTGAGTATTTTAGGGTTAGGGTTAGGGTTAGGGGAAAAAAAAGAAAAAAAAAAGAAATAGTGAGTATTTAACTTAAATTTTGTTTTTTAATCTGAAGAGTTTTCTGAATATTTATAAAAATGTAGCTCAGTGAATGAGAGCAGAGACTAATGCCAAGATGCTTGGGTTCAAATCCTCTTTCTGCTCTTTCTTAAATGTATGAGCTTAGTTTCATCTATGAAATGTGGCTAATAATAATTTCTAAGACATGAAGCTATGGTGAAGATCAATACATGTAAAACACATAGGGCAATGCCCGACAGAGAACAGTTATTCATTAACTACTATGCTGTCATTGTTGTTGTTGTTGTTGTTGTTGTTGTTGTTGTTAGGAGTCTTCCAGTCAGTTCCGACTCATCACAATCCTAATGCAGAACAGAATGAAACACTGTGCTGCTTGGTCCTACACAATCCTTAGAATGTTTTTTACATTTAAATCTATTGTTGCAGCCACGTGTCAAACTATTTCCTCCAGAACCTTCATTTGTTGTCATTGTTGGTTTTCTGGAAGGGCCCTGGTGACATCATGGTTATGCGTTGGCCTTTGATCCACAAGGCCAGCATTTGGGATCCACCCGTCACTCAGGGGGTGTGGTAGTTACATAATCCGGTGTCAACTTGCAAAGGGGTGGAGTCTAGCCTGTCAATCAGTTTGCAGCTTGCTGGCCTTATTTGAAGGCACCACAGAGATAGATAGCTTACTGGAGTCCAGACATACACAGACTCTCTGCTTCATCTTCCTGCTGACAAGACACATGAAGCTATGCTGGAGCCCTGGAGCTTGAGAAGCCACGTGGAGATCCCTGCAAGCTCTGAGATGTTTCCATTGCCAGTGGATCCATAGACTTTCCACCCACTGGCATGTGATCTTCCTGCATTTGGAGTCACTGTATGTGTTTCTTGAGTCTGAAGAGGAATTTATAGATTGGTATCAGATATATAGGCTAATATCGGACTTATGGACTTGATCTGGACTGGGCTGGGATGTTTTCTCAATATACAATTGCTCTTTTATATAAAGGTATTTCTTACACACATATGAGTCTCCCTGGATTTGTTTCTCTAGTCTACCGGGAATAACACATTATGGTACCTTGGGAGTGGGGTACTACAGAAACAAATCATAAAGAAGGAGAACAGATGCTTGTTTGACCTCTGCCTCAAGGTAGCTCTTCTTCTTTGGCTAGCCAGAGATCAGATATGGTCACAGAGTGTACTGGTTATCTTCTGGAGAGAATATGGGAAGTTAAAGATTTGATTATTTTGTTTGATTTTTGTCTTTGGTTATTTCCTGTTTGAAATGGTGAAAGTGAGTGTGATTCATGTATATTTTGAGTTCTGGGTGAAATTTCCCTTTGAATTTCTCGGAGACCATGCTACTTACTGAAAATGGCTGACAGAAGGTCAAAATGGCTGACAGAATGCCTGGCCCTGGCTTGAGGCAATGCAGCCAAAGGCCTAAGGACATACTTCAAATCAAATGCATATTTAGATAAGGATTAAGTTAAGTTAGATAAGGTTTCAACTTGACTGTTTTAAGAATTGAATTTAAGATCTGATTCTACTTTCTTTATACTGTTGAAAGTATAATGATTTACAAAGTTCTTTCTTACATACATATGAGTCTCCCTGGATTTGTTTCTCTAGTCTACCCAGACTAGCAGAGGGGGAGAAAGAAAGGACTTTCTATTCCTGTAAACAGTTACAGCCTTGAAAGCTTGTGGGCCAGTTCTATCCTGTCCTATAGGGTAGCCATGAGTGGACAGCGACCTGATGGTGTGAGTGAATTTTGTTGACCTTATTCTTTACCAATATGATGTCCATTCCCAGGGACTGGACTCTTCTGATAACATATCCAAGTATAGGAGTTGAAGTCTTGTCATCAATTCTAAGGGGCATGCTGGCTGGACCTCCTTGAAGAAAGATTTGTTTGTGTTTCTTACAACCATTGTGTACTTTCAACATTCTTCTCTAATACCATATTTCAAATATATCAATCCTTCTATAGTTTGCCTCATATCCATTTTTATATGCATATGAAGCAAATGAAAATATTATACCTGAGTCAGGCAAACTTTAGTCCTCAAAGTGACATCTTGCTTTTTATGTTATCTTTAGTGATTTGAGATTGAAAATGTCTTAAGGCATTTTCTCTTTGTTCATCCATTTTGTTACAATGGACTTTTATGGAGTGCCATGAAGTCTTTCAAATAAAATAATCTGTATGGTTGATAGAAGGGCAGATTTCATTTAGATATCTCTAGGATGAGAGAAAAAAAGTTATAACTTCAGTCAGTTGCATCTTAATAAACACTGGTTCATTTCTGGGTCCTGCTATCAAACACCAGGTAAAGCCTTGTAAAAAGAAAATTAATAAAATCAAAGACTTCAGAATAACATATACACATAGTTTTGACCTAAATCTTGTTTGAATACCTTTTCATGTAATCTCATGGTCAAACATTGAAAATTCACTTCACTGAATACCTTGCACCTTCATCACTCTCGTGGATGATTTTGCCTTTCAATGCTCCTCAGCAATGGAGGTCCAGTTCTTTAGAAGGGTGGCGTATTTGTGTGGCAGGGCATAAGGGGACTTCAGAGAGTGAATTGAACATGCCAAATATTTTTCTTATTCTGCCTTGCAACTTTATCAGGATTGTTTGTCCTTAATTCTCCACACACACAGCCACTCCACCCCCACCACTCCCACTGCTGCCCACCATACCTCTTTACAAACAAGTTTTTCTGTTCCTCTTGTAAAATTTTCTTTTAAGCCACATAATTCAGTTTACTGAGGCATAATATATAATCATGGTCATGATCTGGTACTCTCTTTGTCTGACCTTTAACTCTCCTTCCATTCTCCTCCTTTTAATTTCTTTCCTTTGTTTCCTTATTCCATTTTTAATTTTTTAATGCTTTTTTCCCCTTACTCAGAATTGCTTTTCATATGTTAACCTTGGGTGTTGAACTTCAGAGATGAAAAACACCTATAAAGAAACCCTAGCATCTTAACGGCTTAGAGTTAAACACGTGGCCTTCTCTCAGGGAAGCAACAAAACGCACATGGAAGAAGCACACAAGGATGTGTGATCATGAAGGTCAATGGAAAGAGGAATCAGAAATTCAAAAAATACTCATCCAAATTTATAGGAAGGGGAGTGGATGTAGTGGACACCCAAAGTCATCTACCAGATAACTGAGCAGTCCCTCATAGAAGGGCTTCATGGAACGGCGGATTAATCCAGGGTGCAGTGTGGCACTGATGAAACACATACTCTCCTTTCATTTGTGTTAGTCCAGATTGACTAGAGAAGCAAATCCAGAGACATTCATATGTGTGTAAGAGAGAAGTTTATATCAAGAAATAATTATGCATCAATAACATATCCCAGCCCAGTCCAGATCAAGTCCATAAGTTCAATATTAGCCCATAAGTCCAGTATTAGCCCATGATTTCCTCTTCAGACTTACACAGCACATGTAATGATGCCAAATGCAGGAAGATCACAGGCAGGTGGGTGGAAAGTCCTGTGGATCCAATGGCAATGGACACATCTCCAGGGCTCTGGCTACCATCAGCAAGAGAGACTGTGACCTGATTGACAGGCTAGACTCCACCCTTTCATTCTACTTATCAAGATGACATGAAATTGTGTAACTACCACCAGTTCTTTACCATTTCCTCCCCTCGTTATTCGAGTCTGTCCGTGATCTACCTCATGGATCATGTTAGATTTGCGTATGTTCATTTGAAGTTTTAAGATCGCTCAGTACATAGAGTCAAGAGAGATGACACCTCAGAGACACTAATAGGAGCAAGGATTCCCTGAGAGTACAGGACATAAAGGGGGTGTGGAAGGAAGGGAGGGGGGGCATTGATAGCATTAATGATTGTATTGTTCCACCCAATGGGATTGAACAACAGAACTGTATGAGAAGGGAAGGGATTTATTGAAATGAGTAAGAAATGTTAACAGAAATATTATTTGTGTTAGTCTGAGTACTTTAGAGAAACAAGTCCACAGAAACTCATGTCTAAGAGAGAGTTTTATATAAAGGTTAAGTACACATCAAGAAAACATCCCAACCCAGTGCTGCCCAAGCCCACAAGTTCAACATTAACCTGTTAACCAATATGTCTGACATCAATCCACAAAGTCCACCTCATTTCACAAAACATGCAATGACACTGAATGCAGGAGGAAAGCCAAGTCAGTGAATGTGTAAGCATCTCAGCACTGGCAGGGGTCTCCACACGGCTGCTCCAGCACCCAGGGCTGCATCAGGGCAGGTCCATGTGGCTTCTCCTCGGGGATATCTTGCAGGAAGTTCCCAGCTGAAGCAGGGAACTGGCTAAGGCAGCTGCACCCTCATCCAACTATCACAAAACAAGAGACCCAAGAACTAGAAAGGCAAGGCTCGCCGAGCCATTTATTCCCTTCAATTAACCCCACATGTGTTTATCAACCAGGTTGGTACAATAAACTAACTACCTCATTATTCGAGGGAAAACCAAAGAAGAAACCCTATTGAATTATTTTTCTATTGTTAGAACCAGTCTCTTGCCTATGTTTTTCCACTTGTTTGCTGTTCTTCTATAATCATACAATGCAAACATTTAATCACTCTAAATCTGCCCTCATCCACCTCAAAATATGATCATGATAGGATGAATTCTTATAATGTATAGATTGGTGCACTCTAAATTGATGCTCTCTAGCCAGAATGGATGGTCAGGCCTCTCCAGAAATATTCTAATGGTTTTCCTATCGGTCTTTCAGATTTCATAGATTGGTCATTTCAAAGCTTTGGTTTTTCTTTCTCTTTCTCTTTTTTTGTTTAATAAGTCTTTTTATTGGGAGCTCTTCAAGATATTATGACATTCCATGGATCAAGTAAAATCATACAATTGCTACCAAAATCAGTTTCCAAACATTTTTGTCCTTCTTGAACTTTTTTATATCAGCTCCCTTTTATCCCCTCCCTCCCTCCCCCTAACTGCCAAGAATCCTTATTATATCTTATCCTACAATCTTTTTATTATTATTCTGATTATCGAGTTTTGTTTTTGCCATATCTTAACCCATCCAGTATATCCATTCACCTACAATTATGTTATTCACTCCCCTTGAGTGGGGTTATACAATCATCCTTGCTATCAGCTCTCCCTTCACACACACACACCCTTCCTGTATCCTTAGGGAATCATTATTCCCTTTACTGTTTCTGAAGGGTTATCTATCTTGATTTCATGTACCAAAAGATCTTAAATATACAAATGAACATACATAAATCTAACAGCACTTGGCACCCTCTAAAGGCATAACTGGGCAGGGATGGGAATGGGATGGGGAGAGGGCTCTAGACCGCTCGATCACTGACTGCAGGAATAGCAATGGGGATTTTAGGATTCCAGCCCTTTGGGCATTTTGGACACGAATGCTGAAGAATAAAAGGGTGTATATTGTTAGGTAAGCGGGACCCAGGATATGCAGCCCTGAAAGAAAGGGGGACTGGACTGATGGTTTACAACATGTCCTTCTCTCTATTGAATGGAGTGCTATGCATCTGCATATTTCAGGTCCCTGTTAGACATGTGTCTATTGATATGTATATTTGGTGTTTTTCTATACAACGTATTCAGGATAGGCAATCTTACGGAGACAGTGAATGGATTAATGGTTCCTGTGGGGCATGGGAGAGGAAGAGGGATGTGGAGGTGAGCAAGGAGCTAACAATGATGGGTAAAAGGGAATACTAAGTGTTCTAAAATTGATGGGTATGAGGGTTTATTTTCCTGGTGGTGTCTGATCAATCAAATTGTATCTGAGAGGTGAATGATGGGTAAAGAAAATAGTAGGGTAAGAGGGAAAAAAAGAGAAAAGAAGAAAAAAGTAAACATGCATGTATTTGTTTATATATGAATATATAGGCAAATGCCACAAGGAAGCGGATGGACTTTGGGCCTCTACTTAAATCTTCCCTCAATACAAGAACGATCTGTTCTAATAAAATGGCATTGTATGATACATTCCTGAAGACCGTCTTTGATGATAAATGGAATGGAAACTTTTTAAGCTTTATCTTATTTGATCTCTCTTCAGAATTTGATAGTCTCTTGGAATATTTTTTATTTGAACGTTGGTGATGTCAAATATTTCATTATGTTCTTTTCTCCCTTTCATAATATCAATGCACCTTAAAAACTATAAAAGGAACGCAATACAAAGTATTAAAATATTCCCCAGAAAGAATCACTATTGCTATTTGTAGTGTTTTCATCACTTTTTTTTGTTATGGAGGGAATCAATCATTTTCTATAAACTAGCTTGGTGTTATTACTGTATATACCAAATAATTTAATCTCCATATGTTTTCTTGATATCAAATATTATATATATATATATATATACACATATATATGAATTGTCTTCTCTCGTGTGGCTTTATCCCCTTTTCTAGCTCCCCAGTCTCAACATTACCATCAAAAACTGCTTTTTTAAGTGTGACTATAATGTCTCTTAATTTTTTTTCTTCTACAATACTCACCTCCTTCATTATTTGTCTTTATCAGATTGACTAATTTTGCCGAGCTTAATGTCTTCCAAATTTGTCAATGTTATAAGGTGCCTGAGAGTTACATCATTCTTTTTAGAGATGCATTATATCCCATTGCATATGTTCCAGAGTTTATTTTCTCATTCTCCACAGACAGCTCTCTTGGTTGCTTTCATCTTCCTGCTATTGTGAATAGGGCGGTGATGAATATGAGTGTGCATATCTCTGTTCAAGTTTTGTTCTTTATTTCCTTGGGGTACATACTTAGTACAGAAATAAATGAGCCATACAGTATCTCTATGTGCAGTTGTTTAAGAAAGCACTATACAGCTTTCCAAAGTGATTGTACAATTCTTTAGCTTTATCAGAAGTGGATGAGAGTTCCACTC
>NW_022104341.1:18235833-18237834 GCF_000313985.2 Echinops telfairi
CTATCTCTTCCCCATTCAATTGTTTTCAGTCCTTTATCAAAAGTCAGGTGTCTGCAGATACTTGATTTTATTTACAGGTTCTCTATTCTGATCCATTAGTCTACATATGTATTAGTGTACCAATACCAAATGCTTTGGGCTTATCCTTCATTTATTTCCTTGACATAAAATTGGTAATAACTTTTCCCATTTCATTGAAATATAATGCAGGGCTTTGGATGGGAATTGTGTTATATTTAAAGGTTGCTATAGGTAATATTGATATTATCACAATATTAAATATTCCTATCCATGAATATTGAGTATCCTCCATTTATGTAGATATCTCTTGGTTTCTTGTACCATGTTTTCTAATTTTCTTTGTACAAGTCTTTTGTTTCTCTGATTGTTTCTGTCTATGTATTTCATATTTGGGATGGTTATTGTAAATAGTATTGTCTTATAATTTCCCTTTCAGAGCTCTTATAATAGAGGAATTATATTGATTTTTGTTAACTATGAGCCCAAATATAATGAAGCATATGGGAATGGAGTCTTTGGGATCTTAATTTGCTTGTGGAACACTACTCAAAGTAAGAAGAAACAGCTTCAAAATATGCTAATGATAACTTAGAATATGTGAAGCTTGAATCTAGGAAAACTGAAGTTGTTAAACCTGAAACGGGATACATAAAGATTGAAATTTTAGGAATTAGTGAGCTGAAATTGCCTGATATTGGCCATTTTAAATCATCATATGATTTCCTGTGCCCAGAATCACACAATCAAGATGAATGGCTCTGCAATCTTGAAGTTCAGTGATGTCTGTGACAGAATTGTATCTATCCACCTCCAAGGAAATCCAAAAAATACAATTATTATTCACATTTATGCACCAACCACAAAACCTAGTGATGAAAAAATTGAAGAACCAGTTCCTTCAGTCAGAAATTTATCAAATATGCCATCAAGATTTATTGATAATTGTTGGCGATTGGAATGCAAAAGTTGGAACAAAGAAGAACACAGTAGTTGCAAAATACGTATTTGGTGATAGAAACAAAGCTGGAGACCACTGATAGTTTGCAAGACTAATGACTTGTTCATAGCAAATACCTTACACATGTCCTTCTCCAGAGGGAATACACGGAAATCAAACTGACCACATCTTTAAGAAGTTCAATATCAGCAGTTAAAACCAGTCCAGGAGCTTATTTTGGAACGAGCAATTAATGGCTCATATGTAAATTCAGGTTGAAGCAGAAGAAAGTGAAACGAGTACATGAGAGGCAAATTACAACCTTGAGTCTATCTCACCTGAATTTGAGGACACCTCAAGAACAGATCTGATGCACTGAACACTAAGGACAGAAGACCTGATGAGCTGTAGGACGACATCAGGAAGGTCGTTCCTTGGTCTGTTGCACTTGGCTTGCCTCTATGTGGATGGGTCAGACCTGCAATGAGAGCGAAGCCACCAAGACCTGAGGAATCCCAATTGTGGACTTCTGACTCAGGGGGCAGCACTTAGCACCCCACAGAACTGTTTGGGGGCTACTCACAAGGGTGCCACTCTGAAAGGGGGAAAACTAGACAGTTCTATCTCTGGCTGCAGGAATAGCATTAGGGACTTTTAGGTTGCTCCCCTTTCGGACATGAATGCTGAAGACTAAAAGGTATTGTTAAGGTAAGCAGGACTGGAATATGTAACCCACAGTGAAATGCAGACTGGGTGGATGGTTTATAACATGTAATTTCCATTATTATTAAAAAGATATATTCATCTGCTTTATGTCAGTCTATATTCATCTGCTTTATGTTAGGCAGGTGACTATCTCTGTCTGTGTGCATATCTATATGCACACATATCTATGCATATAGATAGATATGCACACAGAGAGAGATATAGCTGCTTATCAATACAAGATAGTCAGGATAGGCAATCTTATGAAGAAAGCAATTGGATTGATGGTTCCTGGGGGGCATAGGAGGGGAGGAGGCACGGGGAGGTGAGTGGTGAGC
>NW_022104341.1:18238199-18240380 GCF_000313985.2 Echinops telfairi
TGATGGTGACCGACTATGAAAAAATAGCATCTGGGGTCTTATAGGCTTTTGGTTAAACAAGCAGGCATCTATCAGGCATGCAACAAAACCCACATGGAAGAAGCATAGCAGCCTGTGTGATCACAAGGTGTTGAGGGGAAAGGTATCAGAATTTCAAAAACAAGAAATTAAATGGGTGTGAAGGCGTGTGGATATAGTGGAGACCCAAAATCAATCTGTAAGATAAGTGGACAGTCTCTCTCAGAAGGGCCACATGGAAGAAATGATAAATCCAGGGTGGTATGGCACAGCACTGATGAACCACCTAACTATCCTCTAGTTATCTGATACTTCCACCCCCTACTATTATGATTTCATTTTGTTTTACCTAGTTAACCATGTTAGACTGTCATAGGTTCAACTGTATATTTAAGATAATCCGTTACATGAAAGTCAACATAGATAACCCTCCAGAAGCAGTAACAGGAGTTACTTGAAGGTATGGGAGGAGGTTGGGGAAGAGAAGACTAGGAAGCTGATTACATTGATAACTATATTGATAACCTCACTCAATGGGATCAAACAACAAAATTATATGTGAACAGACATATTGGGTGTGTAAGATATGGCAAAAATAATAATAAAATAAAAGTTCCTTGGGGGTAGGATAGAGATGGGAGAGGATAAAATGAGCTGATATCAAGGAGTTCAAGAAGAAAGAAAATGTTTTGAAACTGATTGTGGTAGCAACTGTATTACATTGCTTGATGTGATTGAACTATGGAATGTTATGATATCTATAAGAGCTCCCAATAAAAGAATTTTAAAAAGAAAAGAAGATCATTCATGAAGTAAGCTGAAGGTCATTAAAAATACAGGAAAGAAAGAAAAGAACAAAGCAGATGTCAGAAGAAAATGTGAAACCTTCTCTTTATTTTAGAATAGCTAAGGCAAATAGAAAAAAACAATGATGTCAAAAAGCTGAAAAGAAAATTACAAAGGACTGATTGCGAAGACAAAGTAAAATATAATGAAATGTGCAAAGACCTAGAATTAGAAATCCAAACTGGAAACAAACACTCAGCATATCCTAAACTGAAATAACTAAAGAAAAAAATCAAGCCCCTAGTTGCAATATTGAACGCTTATATGAATAAACTATTAATGATGCAGAAAGCATGAAGAAATCTGGAAAGAATACACAGTCATTGTATCAAAAAGAATTAGTCGATATTCAACCACTTCAAAAGGAAGCCTGTGAGCAAGAACCAATGGTATTGAAAGAAGTTCAAGCTACACTGAAAGCATTAGCCAAAATTAAAGCTTCAGGAATTGATGGGATATCAATGGAAATGTTTCAACAAGCTAGTGAAGCACTAAAAGCACTCATACATCTATGCCAGGAAATTTGGAAGACAGCTACTTGACCAACTGATTGTATGAAGTTAATGTTGCACCAATTCCAAAGAAAAGTGACCAAACATAATGCTCGAATTATAAAACAATATCAGTAATATCACGTGCAAGTAAAAGCTTGCTGAACATCATCCAACAATGGTCACAGTGGTAAAATGCTAAGGAGCTGCCAGAGATTCAGGCCAGATTCAGAAGAAGGTATGGAACAAGGGATTACATTGCTAATGTCAGATTGATCCTGGCTGAAAGCAGAGAATGCCAAAAAGATGTTTACTTGTATTTTACTGGCCATGCTGAGGTTTCTAACTGTGTGGAGCATAACAAACTATGCGTATCTATCCTTGAGATGAATGGGAATCTTAGAAGATTACTTTGTGCTCATGTATAACTTGTACATAGAACAAGAAGCAATCATGTGAATACAACAAGGGCATAGTGCAATGTGTAAAATCAGAAAAGGTGCACATCAGGGTTGTACTCCCTCACTGTATTCATTCATTCATTCCATGAGAAAATCAACAGAGAATTTGGATTATATGAAGAAGAATATGGTTTCAGGATCTGACGAAGGCCTATTAATAACCGAAAGTATGCAGATGATCCAACCTTGCTTGCTGAAAGTGAGGAAGACTTGAAGCACTTGCTAATGAAGGTCAAATATTAAAGCCTTAGGTATGATTACAGCTCAATATAAAGAAAACCCAAACCCTCACATCGGGACCAATAAGAAACATTGGAATAAAGGGAGAAAAGATTGACGCTGTCAAAGATTTTGTTTTGTTTGGA
>NW_022104341.1:18243095-18246903 GCF_000313985.2 Echinops telfairi
GCCTTTTCTTTGCCTTAAGCTGTTAGCTAAGACCTCTAGTACAATGTTAAATAAGAGTGGAGACAACTGGCCTCCTTGCCTGGTCCCCTTTTCCAGTGGAATTGTTTTCATCTTTTCTCCATTGGCTACCATGTTGGCAGTTCATTTTTCATATATAGCTTGTATTATATAGAGGAATTTTCCTTTCATTGCTATCTTCTTGAGTGTCTTGAACAGGAATTAGTGTTTGATGTTGTCAAATATTTTTTCCACATGTATATATATTATCATGTAATTCTTAGTTTTTCATGTCAATGTGGAAAATTATACTAATGGCCTTTTATATGTTGAATCATCCCTGGTATGAATCACACTTGGTCATGGCGAATTATTTGTTTTATATACATTTGTGTCCTATTGGTCAGTATTTTGTTAAGGATTTTTGCATTGATGTTCATTAGGGATGTTGGTCTGTAGTTCTCAATTCTTGTGGGATCCTTGCCCAGTTTTTGTATCAGAGATATACTAGCTTCATAGAAGTTCAGGAGTTTTCCATCTTTTTCTATGTTCTGGAAGATTTTGTGTAGGATTAGTGTCAGTTCTTCCCTAAATGCTTGGTAGAATTCTCCATAAAGACATCTAGTCCAAGGGAATATTTTTTGTTGGTAATCCCTCGATAACTGTCTGTTTTTTCTATTGCTATGGGTCTGTTGAGATATTGATTTAAATCAGGGATAGTCTAGAAGGGATTGTTTTTCCAAGTCTTCCAAGATGTTGAACTCATTGGAATACAGTTCTTTGTAGTACTGTGTAATTATTATTTTGATTTCATTAGGGTCTATTGTAATGTCCCCTCATTCATCCCTCATCCTTGCTATTGAAATTTGTTCCTTCTTGGTTTAGGTTTGCCAGCAGTCTGTCAATTCTGTTTATCCTTTCAAAAAACCAACTTTTAGCAGCATTATTATTTTTTCTATAGTTTTATTACTTTCCATCTCCTGAATCTCAGCCCTGATTTTTATAATTTCTTTTCTTTTGCTATTAGTTCTTTTCTTTTGCTATTAGTAGGATTGTCCTGTTGACTCTGCTTCAGTTGCTGTAAATTTTGCGCCAGAATAGCAATCATAAGTTTCTCTTCCATTTTCATGTGCATGTATTGCTTTGAAACTTCCTCTGATAACTGCCTTTGCTGTGTCACATAATTTTTGGTGCATCATGTTCTCATTATTATTGGATTCTAGAAATTTCCTAATTTCATCTCTGATCTGGGCCAGTACACACTCCTTTTGCAATGGAGAGTTATTCATCCTCTGATTGTTTGCCCTTGTTTTCTTCATCTTCCTTTCATTGATTTGCACCTTTATAGCACAGTGGTCAGAGAGAGAGAGGTCAGTATGATATCAATGTGCTTAAATTTATGCAGATTCGCCTTATGCCCCAGCATATGGTCTATCTTCAAATATGTGGCACATGGGCTTGAAAAGAACGTTAATTTTTTTGTATTTGGGTCAAGAGTTCTGTGTATACCTATCAGATTAAATTGTCTAATTGTAGTGTTTAGATCTCTAGCCTCCTTATTGAGTTTCTTTCTCTGTGTTCTATCTTTCTCAGAGAGTGGTGTATTGAAGTTACATACTATAATTGTTGAAACTGTGATTTCTTTTTTCATCTTTTGGAGCGTTTGGTTGACATATTCAGCGAGTCTCTCATTCAGGGAATATATGTATAAGACACTTAGTAGTTCTTTGTCTACCATTCCCTTGAGCATTATATAGTGTCCGTTCTTATCTTTTTTATGGTTTTCACTTTGAGGTCAATTTTATCTGAGATTAGGATTGCAACCCCTGCTTTTTTTAAATTGCTGTTTGCTTGGTATGTTTTTCTCCAGCCTTTGATTCTCAGCTTATTTTTGTCTGTAGTCTTGAGATGTATCTCCTATATGCAGCAGATTAATGGTTGTGTTTTCTAAGACAGTCTGCTAGCCTCAGTCTTTTAATGCCTGAGTTCAGTCCATTGATATTCAGGGTTATTACATCCATCTGTGGACTCTGTGATGTCATCTTATACCTTTTGTGTTGGGTGTTTTCCTACTTTCCTTTCTTATCAGTGTGTTTTGTGTGTGTGTGTGTGTGTGTTTCATTTTGACTTCTTTCCACCCGTAAACCAATGCTATCTTGGGGGCTGTTTTCTCTTTGTTGCCCTATGGGTGGGGTTGTTCTCGGTGGCAGTCTCTTATTTGTGCTCAGTGAGTGCTGTTCTGCCCATACTGGGTCAGCAAGGCTCTTCTGTAGGGCTGGATTTCCTTTAACATGTTCTTTGAGTTTTTCCTTGTCTGGGAAGACTCTTTCTCCTCCATCTATCTTGATAGATAACTTAGCTGGATAGAGTATTCTTGGGTTTGGGTTATTTTCTTCAATTTTTGGAATGTGTTCATCTACTCTCTCTTCTTCATAGTGTCTGCTGATAGGTCTGAGCAAATTCTTATTTGGGATCCTTTATATATGATTTCTTGTTTTTTCCCTAACTGCTCTCATGATTTTCTCCTTTTCCTCAAAGTTGGATAGTTTAACTGTTATGTGCCTCGGTGACTTCTTATGATTCAGTCTAGCTGGTGTTCTTTCAGCCTCCTGAACAGTTGTCTGGTTTTATTCATTAACCTGGGGAAGTTTTCCTCCAAGAATTCTCTCACTATTTTTGCAGATGACTTCTTTGTTGTGTCTTCCTCAGGTAATCTAATTTTTCTGATGTTGTGCCTATCCATAGCATTAGACACAGCTCTTAGGTTTTCTTCAGCTTCCCTGTGATTTTAGTTCATGTTTGCTAAAGTCTGTTTTAACAAACGGGTGCAGCTCTCTGCCTCCTCCAGTTGGTTGTAAAGTCCAGGAGCCTGCTATTAGTTTTTATTATCTCATCTCTAAGCTCTTGTATTTCCCTTTGGTGTGTGGGCTTTGTCATTTCTATCATTTCATCCTTTTTTTTCTTCATTGTTTCCCTCATATCCTATATGACTCCAAGCAGGATTCTGAAAATTTCTTTCAGTGGCAGATCACTGTGTGCTTCTATGCATGTCATTAGTTTCAGGACATCTTCTGACATTGACTTTTGCTTCTCTTTTTGGTTGTTGTTAAAGTTGTTAGGGCTGTTTGCTGCTTGCGTTGTTTTAGAGGATCCAGGCGCCATTTTACAGAGATGAAGAACACTGGTCTCTCTCTGGGAGACTCATAGGAATGCTTCTTTGAACTGCCTGCTGCTAATTTCACTATGGAATTGGCCTACCACTTTATCCTCCTGTGGCTTCACTCTCCCTAGTCAACCAGTATTCTGTTTTTTTGGAGGGCAAGTTGAATGGTCCTCTCAGGGATGCTGGCTGGGTTGGTGTGGACCTGCAAGGATGGTATTGCACTGTACAATCTCTCAAGAAGCCATGATGGTGTGGACCATGGCAGCTTGGGGAGCTGCAGAGGGTGTGCAGGGTTGCCTGCTATAGTGAGAGTGCTACCAAAAGCAGGAAGAAGATGGGTGGGATTTCCCCAGGAAGAAGGAGGATAGGATTTCCCTGGAGTAAGGTTGGCGGGCTTTCCCCAGACTTGAGTTATGCTGTAAAGGACTGAACTCTCCCAGCTGGGTGGAGGGTACATGTAAATGCCCTAGGCTAAGAGGAGTGGCCTAGAGGTTGGCAGTGGATTGTGAAATAAAAGGAAAGAGAAAAAGGGAAAAAAAGAAAGGAAAGAAAGAAAGAAAGAAAACCAGCCTGCTGATACTGTGGGGTGAAAAGGAGAAGAGAGTGAAACAAAAGTAACAATATAGCTGAGCCCTGAGCCCTGACCTG
>NW_022104341.1:18248127-18263005 GCF_000313985.2 Echinops telfairi
AAGGCAGCCGCACACTGGTCCGATGATCAAAGAGAAAGGGACAAGACAGGCGAGGCTCACTGAGCCATTATCTCTCCGCCCTTAAGTTAATCCTACTTCTGTTTATCGGCCAGGCTGGCACAATAAACTATGTCAATAAGTGAGAGTTACCACTTTCCTCTGTGGGATTAGATTAAATCTCCAGAGCCAGTAGCTGTGGGGAGACAGGGATTAGCTCATCATTTTCTTATTCAGACCCGTGGACTGGATCACTGGAGGGAAGGGTTGCCTTGTAGGGTCTTATCAGGCCAGCTGAAAGCCACTTTATGGGAACCTGGCTCAGGTGTCTCTCCTATCTGGAAGAATCAAAACTCAGGTTTTTTTTGGTTTTTCTCTGTTTTTGATATCTTTATGTGGAGAGGTTAGTTGAAGAACATCTGGCTACTTAGTCGTTCATGCAACTTGTTTATTAGAGATATATGGAAATGATCTATCTTAAACAGTTTAGAGTGATAAGTATATATATATATATATATACACACACACATATGTATGTATGTATATATATACTGAATATATATGTATACATACATATATGTGTATGTATGTATATACTGAATATATATATGTATATATACACACATATATATGTATGTATGTATGTATGTATGTATGTATATGTATATATATACTTGCAATTCCCCACTTTCTCCTGGGATATAAACAGACCATCAGCTAACTCTTAAGAGATACGATGTACTCAGAAACAGCCTCCTCTGACCCAATTTTAGAGCTCTGTTATCTTGTGTGCTTAATTATGCTGACCTTTTGTGTGAGATCATATGGGAAGTTCCTCCTTTATATAATTAGATTACCAAAAGTTTGTTTTACAAATTGCCCACACATATTTGTGTATGTCAGTTTCCAGCAATGGACATAGTCTCAAACCAAGGATTTTCCTCAAATGCATGATGCTGAGGGAGCGATGCCAATCTCCAATATTTACATACTGTATGATTGCATTTATATAAAATTCTGGAAAAAGATAAACTATACAGGTGGACAAGAGGTCAGTGGTTACAGAGGTGGCGGTTGTGAAGAGGTGTGACAACAAAGGCCTGGCCTGAGGCAATCTTTGGAGGTAATGGAACTCTTCCATATTCTGCTATGGATGTTTGACTGTATGGTCACTCAGAAATGAATTCAATTAAAATAGAAACCTCAGGTTGACAAGTTACAAGAATCTGATAACATCTAAATTGGTTTGTCAGGATTTAGAGAAACATATCCAGTGACATTCATTTATTTATAATAAAGAACTTTATATCAAGAATTATACATCAGAAAATTATCCCAGCCCAGTCCCATTCAAGTCCATAAGTATGATACTTGTTCATAAGTCCCTCTTCAGACTCACACTACCACATGCAATGATGTAGAATCCTGCATGATCACAGCCTGGTTGGTGCATAGTCTTGTGGATCCAAGGTCTGTGGAGACACAGGAGGGCACCAGGAACTCTCAGGGTGGCTACCAGAGTTCCAGCAGGCTGAAGGCGGAGCATAAAGTGAGAAGGAGGTTCTCAGGGTCCTCCTTATGAGAAGGCCACACCCCAATGGAAGCAACACCAGGCTGTGCCCTGATTGACAGGTTGGCTTCCTCCATACACTTTCAGACATCTTCAAGTTGACATAAAATGATCTAACTACCACATATATTTCCTTTCTTTAGCTTACAGGTAAAATCTAGCTGAGCTTCTGTATTTTAGTATGTTAAATTATGTTATGATGTGTACCAAGAATATTTTTTCTGAACTTTTATTTATGTTGGCTTCATTTTTATGCAGGACTCTCTTAAAAAGTGACATATATAATCATTAATGACTCCCAAATTACATTTGTTCAAAGAAACACATTTCTCCTTTCCTATCCCTTCAAAGTTCTGACTTTAAACCATTTCCATTGGCAAAGCTTTGATCATCTGTGCATTCCTGAAGGGACTGTGCGATTGTCTCTTTCTTCTGACTTTGGTGGCATCTCTCCTGTTAGATCAGGCCAGTTTGGAACAGGTTGGATCAGAGTCAGTCCTACCCACCACTCACAAACAAGAATGATACTGGGACTGATCAAAGGGATGTGAACAGAGATAAACACAGGTAATGTACACTGCATTTCGTGCTGGGAGAGACAACTTCTCCTTGTTTCAACTTCCTTATGTGTGAAGAGAGAATACTAACAGTACCTTCTGCTGGAGCCCTGGAAATGGAGTTGTTAGGCATTGGGTTGCGATCTGCAAGATCAATAGTTCAAAACCATTATCTACTCTGCTGGAGAAAGACGGGACTTTCTACTCCAGTAAAGAGTTACAGTCTTGGAAACACATAGGGGAAGTGTTATCTTGCCCTGTAGGGTCGCTGTGAATCGGCATCGACTTGCTGGCAGTGAGTGCCGTCCAGTGAGCCGGGCCTCTGACTACATGATCCATTTCTCTCGGCCATCGTCACAGGGCTGTGACAGTGAGGAAAGCACCGTAGCCATTGGTGTGTGCCTGCTCATAGTGGAACCATCACCGACCTCTCAATTAGTAGTCAAGTGCTTGACCACCATATCCCCAGAGCTCCTGAATATTGCTGTAGTGCCAACCTGTGATACTTGTAAAACCTGATGCTGCCAGAACAGAAAGAATCCCTCTGACTTCAGTACATTTCCAGGGATAAACATGAATGAAAGGCTACACTTGTTTATGATTTCATCAAAACATAGGCTATTTTAGCCCTTGGTAAGGATCCCTGACACAATAGTTAGGTGCTTTATGGTAAACCACAAGGTCTGTGTTTGAACCTAAATAACAATCATTTTTCCTACATATTTCAGCCTAAGACACACTGTGAGGGAGCTTTTCTCTGTCCTTATAAGGTTGCACAGAGTTGAAGTCAACGTAACCTAAGCAGCATTAAACAAAACCAAACAAAGCAAAACAAAATACCCCAACCCCCAAACCTAAACCCATGGTCACTGAGTGGATGCTGACTCCTAGTGACCCTACAGGATAGAGCAGAACTGTCCTCTGATTTGCCGAGACTTAAAATCTTTACTGGAGCAGGGAGTATAACCTCCTCTCTCTTATGCGTAGTGACTGGTGAGTTTGACCTTGCAGTAGACAGCTCAATTCACATAACCCACCATACAACTAGGGTTCTTTAAGAATGACATAGCTTACCTTGATCCCATGCTTAGGAATCTCAAAATATCTTAAATTCAATGAATTTCTTCATGTTATTGCTAAATCTCAGGCCCTATTATTTAGGTGATATATATATACTTTAAAAAATATATACTTTAAAAAATATATATATACTTTAAAAAATAAAATTAAACATAGTATCTGATCTTCAATATCTGGTCTTTTGTATCATGTACACAAAATGGCCTTAAGACATGCTACATTTCATCAACCATTTTTTGTTCATATACTCAAATCCTGCTCATCTGAACAAGTTGGCTGCATTTTTAACCCCTGAATTATTTTATTTGAACCTTTCAAAGCTCTGTGAAACCCCCTTCAGTGTGTACGGAAGCAGCCACCAATGTGAGTGTTGGCAGTGTATCAAAAAGAACACAGGGATCCGAAGCCCTATGTGTTTTTGCAGGGACCAGGATGCAAAGAAATTAGGGTCATTTCTAGATTCTAAGGGAGTCCCAACATTCCCCAGATCAGCTAGTCAAAATCTAATCACTAAGAAATAAATGGACTCTTTTTCACCCACAAATATAGCCTAAAGGGTAAATAAGCGATGGTTTTTGAGACAGCCTAGCAAAATGAGCTGTTTTCAAAAATTGCTAAAGAGGATACCAAAATGTCACTACACCAAACTGCAAAAAATGCATATTTAATTTGCTAATGGAGGAGAGAGAAAAAACACTGCTTATGAAGCGTTTTCAAACCCCCTATCCCCCAATAATCATAATTCAGCTGCAGTAATTAAGATCAGTGTAATTTCTCTAATCTTTTTCAAAACATGAACTACATTCAGGACTAGTTTTTTTCTTTCTGAGAACATAATTCTGTAGCTTTAATTTGTGCATGGATCTGCAAAGGTTGTCATGGAGATGGGAATCTGTGATAGGCTGTTCCACTTCTCTGGCCTGGTTCTGAGCTGGAGTGGAAGGTTCTCTTGTTACAGGAGAGCAGAATTTCAACCTCGAAGTAAAACCTGTGTTTAGGAAACAAAAAAAAAAACAAGGCAATTTTGTTCCTGTTTTATCTTTTGTCTCAGAAAAATTTCTAGGGCACTCAATAATGAGGAAAATGAGCGTGCTTCAGAATATGTGGATGTGATTGCTGGAGTTGAACAGACCCTGACAGTCCACACAGACAACTGCCATCGTTCGGAAACTTTTGCCACCTAGTGGTGGCAGTTGATAAATGCTAAATGTGGTAAACATTGTCATCTTTAGACATTAGGAAGAAGAATGGAGAGTAACTAGCTCTATAATTAGATTCTTCAAAAGAATTATTAGTGAATAGACTTACAGCCACTATTTACACCTCAGACCTCTCTTCAGGCTGTTGCCTGTAATGTGTTTAAAGCTCAGATTAAACGTCAATTACTCAATTAAGTCTTTTGCCAATTCTTTCTTTCTCCTTATCTCCCCAGTCTTTTTTTTTTTAATCTCCCAAGTCTTATCTCCAGTTTGTTCCTACAGAAATTTCTTCTCACAGATATTACAGTACTGATTATATCACATTGTGTATGTGTGTGTGCACTTTTTACCAGATTAAGTGGCTCCTTCGGAGACAAATGATTTATATTTTTTTACTCCTCTGCACATATTGCATGGAGTCCTGGTGGTTTAGTGGTTAGACATTGGGCTGGGATCTGCAAGGTCAGCAGTTGGAAACCACCTGCCACTCCCCAGGACAAAGGCTGGGCTTTCTAATCCCATAAAGAGTTGCCATCTCAGATATTCACAGGGGCAGGTCTGCTCTGTCCTATGTGGTCACTGTGAGTCGGCATTGACTCAAGAGCAGTGAGCAAGCCTTGTTGCATTCACAGGAACAAATGTTTACGAAGTTAGCAAGTAGTCTGCTGTTGACCTGTCAGTATTTTCTCCAACAATTCCCTCTCTTACTATCTTTATTCCATTGATCCTTCTAAAATCTCTCCGCAACAGAGCAGTATTCCCTATGGTAGACCCTTTGCACACTAAATGGTTCCCTTTTCCTGGAATAATGTTTTCTCTCCTCTTTTCACCTGGTTAACACATATTCATCTTTTGGCACCTGGCTAGGCCATCTGTTAAACTTTAACCACTTTTTCCCAAATTCTCACTATTATATACTCTCATTGTATGATAATCTTATATTTCGTGCTTTCACAGGTGTCATTTACTCTTACCTGGGCAGTGATTTTATTCCTTTCTGACTCCTTTAATTCTGAGAATATCCTCAGAAAACTGAAGTCATGCCTGTTTTTGTTTATTGTGGCATCTCCTTGGCCTGAAAACAGTTCCTGGCACAAGTGGTACTTAACTATTTGCTTATGATACCATCTTTATTGAAATGTTGCAAATAACTCTAAAGATGTAGATAAAATAAATTTGCAGATTGGTAATCTTCTTGTGAAAAATAATTTTATCATATTTATTTGAAGGGAACAGTATGTATTTGAAATCTCAATGACACAAGTGGTACTTATCTATTTGCTTATGATAACATCTTTACAGAAATGTTGCAAATAACTCTAAAGGTGTAGATAAAATAAATTTGCAGATTGATAATCTTCTTGTGAAAAACACAATTTGATCATATTTATTTGAAGGGAACAGTACGTATTTGAAATCTCAATTTGAGGCTGTTTACTTCTATAAAGATTCATCTCAGAAACCACAGGGAACAATTGCTACTCTGTCTTGTAGGGTTACTATAAATCTGAATTGACTCAACAGTAATGGATTACATTTTTGGTTTTTGTAAAACACACACGTCATATTTATTTGAAAGGAGCAATGTATTTGAAATCTTAAGTTATGATAGATTTCAAAGTAAATCATCTATGTATCTATCATCTACCATGGTTTGTGATCTACCTACAACGCTTGGAAAAACAAAACAAACAACAAAACTCAGAAAACAAGAGGAACAAAATCTTGAAATATTTCCCCTGAGACTTGACAAAATGAAAATAAATTACTCTATTCATATTAAACTAGTATCTCACTAAATACAATTCCCTAGCAGTAATAAGAGTTAAATTTTATCAAAATGATTTATACGTGCCAGGCCATGTATGAAATGCTTGACATGTCATATGGTTATCTGCCTGCAAAGCAGTCAGGTATGTTTCCCCAGGATTCGAGTGGCTTGGATTTGTCTTCAACAGTGACTGTGTGAGTAGGTGCTGAGGGGGGTTGTAATGAGAACACAGGCTTTGACGTCACATCTCGGTTCAAATACCTTGGCCGTCTCCATGCTAGGGATCTTGGATGATGTAGCCTTTGGTATACAAATGTTAGTTTCCTTATTTTAAAAATGGGATTCAGAACGATTTTATAAGACACTTGCACAGGCATCCGCATATTTCTCATCATTCGTGTTAACCTTTAATAGTCAGGATGGCTCTCACTGGCTGCGTTGTTGAGTCGGGCTCATAGGGACATGAGAGGGCAGCATAGAACTGTCCTTGGGGGTTTCCAAGGTTGTGAATCTTTATGGGAAGAGAAAGCTGATCATTCCCCCTCGGAGCAGCTAATGGTGGCTTCAACTCCTATTCCTGCAGTGAGTAGCCGAATACATAACCCAGCAAAGCCCCTAGGCCCCTTTGTCATCAGGGTAAGTGCCCACAATATTAGCTTAGCCCTCAAGTAGCTCTGTTGGCAGAGCACAACAACTGAATGAATGGTTTCAGCAAAGAGTGATAGTGTCCTAGCACCAAGAGCGGCAGGATGATTCTGGAGACATTGGCAGGATGGGTAATGGGGACACGCATGGTAAGGCTTCAGTGAGGGTAGGTAAAGAGGGTACCCTCTATTCTGTAGTGGAGCGAGCCACAGAGAGTGTTTCCAATTTTCTTTTAAGCATTAAAAGCATTATAGTTGCTGCTGATGTTAAGCGTCCTCAGGTACATTCCAATCCATGATCTCGTGCCTCCGATTGTAATGTTTGAGTGCACCGTGGCGACCATGGTGTCAGTCCATTTCATCAAGTGTCTTCCACCGTTTTTTTGCTGCCCTTCGATTTTACCGAGCATGATGTCCTCCTTCTCCAGGGACTGGTCTCTCCTGACAGCACGTCCAAAGCACAGGAGACAAAGTCTTGCTAGCCTTGCTTCTGAGGAGCCTTCCGGTTGTACTTCTTCCAAGACAGATGATTTAGTCACAGTGCTTGGACACGTCTTGGACCTTTCAAATCAGTGCTCTTGCTAGGGGCCATCAAGTCAATCGCTTCTGACTCATATTGGTGTTGAAAGGGGCTGTCAAATACTCTCCAACGCATAGCAATCCCACGCACCATAGAAGGAAACACCACAGCCTGATCCCATGCTAGCCTCGCAGTTGCCATATTTGAGGGCATTTTTCACTGACTCAATCCATCTCGTTGAGGGTCTTCCTATTTTCCAGTGGCCATTCTTTTAATATAGTCCGGTAGCTCCTATCATTTGCTTAGCATACAGAGTAAATACATAGAGGGACTGAAGGCAACCCTGATACACACTGTTCCTGAATCTATGCAGTAGCCCCTTGTTCTCTTTGAACCACGTTCTCTTGGTCTCTCTACAGTTATGTGTCATCACCACAGTGAGATGTTCTTGGATTCTCATTCTTTGCGATATTACCCATGATTTGTTATGATCCACACAGTTAAATGCATTGCACACTCGATGAAACACAAGTAGATATGGTTTCAGCCAAGATCCTTCTGAAATCAGCTATGATATCCCTGGTTCTACATCCTCTTCTGGTTCCAGTTTGGATTTCTGCCCATTCCCTGTTGGTGTGGTGCCGAAACCCATGGATTCTCTATGACCCTATAAGGTGACGTAGAACTGCCCTTCTGGGCTTCCTCTGCTGCCATCTTCACAGGAGCAGATCGTCCGCTCTTTCCCCAGGGAGCCTCTGTTGGGCTCAAAGCACCAACCTTTTGGTTAGCAGCCACTGGCCTTTGGTGAGCGGTTGACTACTGAATCATTGCACCATCAGGGATGCTTTCTTGAATGATAATAACATCTAAAACTTAGAAAAACAATCGCTTCTCAGTCTTTTGGCTAAGATCGTGTAAAACTTACAAAATACTATGCCATGCACGCTTCTAAGTGTTCAACAGATTTCTAGGTGCTCATTAAATTCTTACAAGGTCATTTTACAATGAGAAAAGAAAGGACTATGAAGATAAGAAATAAATATGTTGTCCAAGGTCAAATAAGTAATTAGAAAGGCGGAGCTGGGATTTACAACCAGGCAACCCGACTCCAGAATTTCATACTTAATCATAACTAACTCTCTGATGTGCTATTAATAATTTTACTACATGTCAAGCACTAACATGTGGCTTGGCACACAGAAAACAGTTTGATGGAGTTTAGCTATTATTTCTACCAAATTTTAGTTAGTGAAATTACTAGCTTAATTCTAAATAGAGTGACATCTTTTCCTTTAGTTAATTGTCTGGGAAATATTTGAAAATCTTCTTTTTCTAGGTTTTATCAATAGACATAGGCAGATCAACGACAGTATTTTTGCCTTTCAAGAGCCCCCTTGTGGAAAACAATAATAAGTCAGGACAACATATTATGTATTTAACACTTGCCATACGCAAGGGAAGAAATACTAAATGTAGCAAAGAATATGCAAATACACATTATTTTGATATCATATTTTTTCACCAAATATAGAAAATACATCTCATTATTGATGGCTCACATTTTGAATTTAAGTAGGTAAAACCTTACAATGTTATAAAAAATTTAAAGCAGATTCGCAGAAGGAAAAGCTATTTATTTGCTAAGTCATTGTAGAGAAAGCTTTGCATAACCTCGCAGTCTCTGTTAACCTTTTAAACTTTCAGAACATTTCTAAGGTAAAGTATTGCATGCAAAAATCTACTTGTCTAAAAAAATAATTGCATCATTAGCATTTAATATGAAGTAATAATGTTTTCCATTAGTGTCATTTGTTCATTTTAACACAAGTTTGAATCTAGAATTTGAATTAACCTTGAACAAGGAATAACCCTGGATATGTTTAAATGTGATACATTGTTTAAAAGGTTCTTAGAGCAATTAAAATATGAACTGACTAAGTATTAGTGTTTGGATGAATCATTTATTAGATGAGTCTATTTTGAAGGCAAATCAATGCCTTTTTTTCCTGGAGAAAATAGCCTCCTGGCAACAAGTATTTATTTATTTGTCGCTAGCATTCCCTGTGGGCTTTTTTTTTTAAATCGCAGACATGTGTAAGAGAGTGATTTTATCTCTGCTCTCATTTACACACACGATGCTGTTACCTGCTCTAAAAGCTGGGAGCCTGGCTGCACTGCTTTCTAACTCTTGTCTCTGAACGAGAATGAGTGGTCCAAGCTGTGTGTATTTTCCTTTGATTTTTTTTTAATCCATCATCACTCTGAAAATAGGGATTATATGAAACATTGATGATCTTTTCCTAATACAAGTATACACAAGGTCAGAGGAACCAGTAAATTTATGCTTGCTACTTAGGTAAAACCCAAACTAGATCACTTTAGCATAGTAGGAAGATTTCAATATGAACTTGTCATTTAGTTTGTTTCTGACACAAAAGTTTACTGAGCATCTATATCACCCAGGTCAATGTTTATGGTGACTATCTCATGATTTTCAAAATAAAGAAAAATGATCAAAGTTCTAGAACGAGTATAAGGTAGAACTGAAACTAGAACCCCAATCTGACTTTAAAAGATCTACTTATTTATGTTTATTGCTAAGGAGGTGGCCCCCATGGGTGGTGGTCTTAGGTACAACAGAATGAAAGGTTGCTCCAACTCTGTGCTGAGGATGATTGGTAGGCTTGAGGCCTGTGGTGGCTATTGTGCCAATCCATTGAATCCAAGGTTTCTCTGGTTTTCACTGACCCTGTCCTTTGTCAACCATGATGCTCTTTTCTAGGGACTGCCCTTTACTGATGCTGTGTCCAAAGTAAGTGAGTCAAGCATCTACACTGGGCCAGTGCTTGCCCAGCTATTTTCAATGGCTTCTTTGGTGTCAATAGTATAAGCAGGAGGTGTCTCAGACACTTGCATGACCTGAGCAGGGAATGTAAGAGTTGTCCACACAGGTGACACTTGTGTTCACAGCATGTGTCAGAACACCCTCCCTTTTATATGTTTCATGTTCTGGAGGACTCTGAAATATTTTATTTGAGAAATAAACTAATTTGCATCAAAAACTAATTTGAACACCAACTGATATAGCTAAAGTTTATTGTGCCAACCTGGCCGATAAACACATGTGGGGTTAATTGAAGGGTGGAGAGATAAATGGCTCAGTGAGCCTCGCCTTTCAAGTTCTCGGGTCTCTTGCTCTCTGATGGTTGGACCAGGGTGCAGCTACCTTAGCCAGTTCCCTGCTTCAGCTGGCAATGCTCACTTCCTGCAAGATATCCCCAAGGAGACGCTGCATGGACCTACCCCGATGTAGTCCTAGGTGATGGAGCACCCATGTGGAGACCCCTGACAGCACTGAGATGCTTACATGCTCACTGATTCAGCATTCCTCCTGCAGTTGGCATAATTGCCTGTGCTTTGTGAGATGGAGGAGGACTTTGTGGACTGGTGTTGCACATATGGGTTAATGTTGGACTTGTGGGCTTGGGCAGCACTGGGTTGGGATGTTTTCTTGATGTGCACTTAACCTTTATATAAAACTCTCTCTTATACATGAATTTCTGTTGATTTGTTTCTCTAAAGTACCCAGACTAACACACCAACCATTCCAACTACACATGCTACTACCTTAGTTTTATCTCCATGACCAGGAAAGCATAGAACTCTGAGGTGGAATTTCTAGATGGAACTATCACTACCTATCTCCTTTCCCCATCTTTCTGGATCTCACTTCAGATATCTTTAGGTGCTGATTTAATTTTTTCTTAGTAACAGACTTCATTTTACTCTGTCTTGGCAGAGTGGGTTACTCACTGGGCAGCCGTGGGAAATCTTCAGTTGCTGTAGGGGAGAAAAAGGAGGCATTCTACACCTGTAAAGAGTTGCAGTCTTGGAAATTCCGGGACAGTTCTACTCTGTCTTATAAGGTCACTATGAATCAGAAACAAGTCGATGGCCCTGGTTTTTGGTTTTTGAGTTTTTATCCCAGCTGTCATGTGTCATGAAAGTCCAAGGATTAAAAAGTAGGAGTAGGTCATAGTATACACAGGAACACAGCCAAAAGGCATGCATTAAGCACTTCACCCAAGCAGTATCTTCTCTCATCGTGCTTGAATATTTCTATCCCATTACCTTTGTAAGGATTACTCTTCAAATGCTATAAATGATTTCAGTGCTACATAAGAGCCACCCCCACCCCCAAAGAATGAATGGATATGCAAGATAGAGTGGTATTTCAAAGACATAAACCTCAGAACCTCAGGTAGGGATCAAGAGACTCATCTCAGCTAGATTTGTCTAGTTAGGAGTGGATTGCAATCTTGGAGACTTCAGCATAAGAATAAAATGTAACTGTTAACAGTGATGTGTAGTCAGGGCACAGGTTTTGCGGACTTCGGTATGGTGAATGATTTAATATAGCCATGGTCTTTGTGACTCTGACCAAATTACTTTCTCCCTATCGATCTGGGTAGGAGAAAGTTGGGGAAGACACTGATAGGACTCTGTGACTCAGGGGTGTGTGATGGTTAACAGAACTCATTGCTCTTGAAGCCCGCTGAGTATATAATGTGCCATCTCAGAAGCCGGAAAGAGGAAAACTTAACTGCCAGCAAGCCAGAAGAGCCTGGAGTGGAGCACACCTGTAGGTCCAAGTTCCCTGTACACGGAATCTCGCTGGTCCTGGAGACAGATGTGACACCCGAGGAGCCACAGAGGAGAGACACCCAGGGAGCCCCAGAGGAGTGACACCCGAGGAGCCATAGAGGAGTGACACCTGAGGAGCCACAGAGGAGAGACACCCAGGGAGCCACAGAGGAGTGACACCCGAGGAGCCACAGAGGAGTGGCAAAGGAACGCAGCAGTGAGAAGCAGAACACAGATGAGAGCATGAAACTGGACAACACACTTTCCAATCCACAGAACAACTGAAACTGAATGCCTTTGAGCAGGAGACTGGCTGGTGGTGTGGGATGCCTCCGGGGCACTACCCTGGGGGAGCTAGGTTTACTGACCCCCAGAGCTAGGGAAGCGTGCCTTTGGGTTGAAGCATCTGGTGAGGTGGGGGGCCATTGGTTGGCAGCCTGAAGAGTTTTGTCACACTGCTCAAGCAAGGGAGGGGGTAGGCCAAGGGCTGAGTTCAGAAGGTCAGTTTGTTGGCATGGCAGATAACAGGCTGGACTAACTGAACAATTATATCTTGAGTGAACACATCTCACCTCAATTGTAACCTCTTAAATTCCCTAATTAATCCCATGCTTACTGGCATTGCCTGTGAATTCTCTTTGGCCATTGCAATGAATATTTGAACCCAAGACACTGTTTACTTCCTAGCTGCATTCAAAATCCATTACAACAGTCATGCCAATGAAGGTGATGTTCCCTCTCGCAGAGCTGGAGGAAACCAGATACAACACTCATAGCTTCTTTTTGCAAGGATTAACACTTCATCAGAGAAGCTGGATGATTTGAAGAAGAATGGGTCACAAGGAAGAGATGAGCCAGTCAGGGTGCAGTATAGCACCGATGGAACACACAACTTTCCTCTAGTTCTTTAATGCTTCCTCCCCACCCCCTGCCCCACCCCTGCCCCCCAATATCACGGTCCCATTTCTAACTTACAAATCCGGCTAGACCAGAGCATGTACACATACAGATAAGAGCTGGAAACACAGGGAATCCAGGACAGATAAACCCCTCAGGGCAAATAATGAGAGCATCAATACCAGGAGGGTAATGGAAAGGTGGTGGGAGCGAGGGGGAACTGATCACAATGATCTATATATAACCCCTCGCTACAGGACTGATAACAGAAAAGTGGGTGAAGGGAGACATCAGTCAGTGTAATACATGAAAAAAAAAAAGATAAATTATCAAGGGTTTGTGATGGAGGGAAGGCAGGTGAGGGAGGGGGGACAATGTGGAGCTGATACCAAGGGCTCAAGTAGAAAGAAAATGTTTTGAAAACGATGATGGCAACAAATGTACAAATGAGCTTGACACAATGGATGTATGTATGTATCGTGATAAGTGCTGTATGAGTCCCCAATAAATTGTTTTTTTTTAATTAATTAATTAAAAAGAAGAATGTGGCATTAGGATTAGAGGAAGGCTTATTAACAACCTCCAACCTGCAGATGATACAACCATGTTTACTGAAAGTGAGGAGGACTTGAAGCACTTGCTGATGAAGATCAAGGATTGCAACCTTCAGTATGCATTACAACTCAAAGTAAAGAAGACCAAAATCCTCAAACTGAACCAACAGGTAACATCATGATAAACAGAGAAAAGACGGAGATTGTCTTTTTTTGTTGGGCTTAGATCCACAATCAATGCTCGTGGAAGTCAAGAGATCTAAGGACGCATTGCATTGGGTAACTCTATTGTACAAGTCCTCTTTAAAGTATTGAAAAGCAAGGAGGTTACTTTGAGGAAAAAGGTATAACTGACCCCAGCCATGGTATTTTCAATAGCATCATATGTATGTGCCAGTGGAATGCTGAATAAGCAATATCTCAAAAGAATTGATGCTCTGAATTGTGGTGTTTGCAAAAACAAATAGAATTATCTTGGAATAAGTACAGCTAGAATTCTCTTTGGAGAACAAGGATAGTGAAACTAAGTCTCCCATACTCTGGACATTTGTCAGGAGAGACCAGTCCGTGGAGCAAAACATCATGCTTGGTAAAGGAGATGGGTGGTGAAAAAGAGGCAGCCTCTTGACAAGATGGATTGCGGCCGTGTCTACAACCACGGGCTTCAGCATAAGGAACAACTGTGAGATGACATGGAGCCAGAACCGACCAGCGTTTTGTTGCTGAGAGTCAGAACTGACTCAAAGGCACCGAACAACAAGAACACACCTAAGTGCCACTACCAATAGACTGCCTAGTTACAACGAAATCCAGGCATGCTCTAGCTCACAGAACGGATTTCTCCACCTATAAATAATGATATTGATGCTATTTTCAAAAATTATTTTGAAAAATAATATGCACTGCACCTTGTGAAATGCTCAATGAAGTTGAAAATATTAGTTTTCTATCATCTCCATCCCCCACCCCCCCGCTAATAAACAAACACTAGTAGTCTATTCAAAATCTGAGTCATTTATTCAAACAAAGGAACTTTGTACCTATTCCTAAATTTTCCCATGCTAGTTACATTTTCCCAGTCAGTTCTCTATGCCTTTCAATGTACCTTTCCTCTACCTGCATTCTCTTCTTCCATGTCCCCTTTTAAGCTTTGGATACCCACTTATTCTTCAGGACCATTTATATATTACTTATTTTAGATGATATGTGTTAAAATGAGTAAATTAGGACCTTGAACTATTAAAAACATTTTTGACCTCCTGTAAGTATCTGATTCTAAATCCTAGACAATTCTGATTTGCTCCACAGCCTAAAATCATAATCTGTAATCTATTTGAGAAATATACACAATATATCACTGACTATCTACCTCACTGAAAGTGCCATGCAGAGGCCGGAGACATAAAAGTGAACAAAGTTTAGACAGACAGAACAGGTGTGGCCAA
>NW_022104341.1:18264047-18265104 GCF_000313985.2 Echinops telfairi
CCAGAGAATGCTGTGGGAGGAAGAGCTGACATAGTTGGTGAAAGATCGAAGGGTTGTGGCGTCTCTAACCTTATCTCATAGATACCAGTCTTGGGAAGCGGATGCCTGCATTCACAGAGAAGGTCAGACATTTGCCCGTGTTATTTCTTCTTTACAGGCAGATTCAAACCACCTAACTTGCAGTTGTTAGCTAAATGTTTATGGATGCACACTATTCAGAGGCTCCTTGATGATCTTCTTGACCAACATATTCCTGTTCTGAAACCAAGCCTGAAGCATCATCCATGCCAAATAATTTTCATGAAATAGATACATGAGTAACTCACTCAATGGTGGGGAAAGTGCTTCCGTTAGAGGGCAGAGTATGTGAAAAGCAATCTCGATGGTAAAAGCGTGCTGCCGGGGCGTGGGGATGAGTGGGGACAGTCTAAGGTGAGCCTGGCAGAGATGGAGGGCCCTATTGCCACACTGAAGACCATGCCAAGGGCCTTAAGGACCTCACAATTGTCATTATTTCTGTGCCTTCTTTACCAGCTGATATCATTTGGCTGGAACTGAAACTACTTACACAGCTCTTGTTTTAAGATGAAGGAAAATCTGAAACTTAACCTACATTTTGAAGAGAACATGGAAAAGAATGAAGGCTCGCATCACTATTGGTGCAGTGAGCATCCCACATGTCCCCTAAGCCTTTGCCCAGTGCTTTTAGTTCAGTTTAGTTAGCTAAGCATCTTGATAATGCTCACAGAAAAACCCCTTACAAGCAGTGCTTAATGTTGCCCTAAATGTAACGATACCAAAATTAGCTTTGAATTTTTTTCCTATTTCCAGCTTCTGAAGGAAATACTTGTTTTTGTGATTGGAAGTGTGCTGCTTCCTTCTAATATTCTAGCTCCCAATGCATCTTCAAGTGATCTTTTCAGGAAGTCTTTTTCATGGCAGTTTTATTTACTTGGAAGCTCAATTTGTTCTAGGGATAAATCTTTGAATAAAGCAAATGGCATGTTTTCTAAAAAACCTCACAGCTATAGCTTTTCTTCTGGTTTATGTTCAGGGA
>NW_022104341.1:18266286-18287675 GCF_000313985.2 Echinops telfairi
TCTTTCCTCTATTTCCTTTTACTTTCCTCTTGTCCCACTATCAGACTCAGCCTTCATTTGGGTTTCTGTAACTTCTCTCGGTTACATTGCCCTTACCAGGCCTCTCACACCCTTCTTGCCATTAGTTTTGGATCACTTGTTGCTCCCCTGTCCTTGGGTTGGTCAACACCACCTCCTTATCCCCGCCTCCCCATCTCCCATGTCCTCCCAGAACCATCAGTCCCGTTGTTTCTCCTCCAGACTGTTCATCCGATGGCTTGGAAATTCTAACACTCAGCCTTCACTAGTTGCAGTAGCCTTCAATAAATGATGATAAGGAGATTTGATTCAAGTGAAGGGTGGGGTGATTGAAAGATGGTTGGAGGAAGGGAAGAGAGAGAGGGGAAATGATAGATGAGATAAGGAAAGAGAAACTTAATTTCAACATAACTATGTCAAAAGTTATGACTATTTCCCTCCTTTAGAAAGTGCCCCAGAAACTTTAAAATCCAAGTAAGTATTAATAAATGTTCTACTGTTGAGCATCCAGCAGTCCAGTAACACAGAAGCACTGCAGTGCTGATCAAAGACGGGCAAGAACTTACTTAGAGGCTCCTCAGAAAAAGGCCTGGAAACCTGCTTCCAAAATTCACAGCCTTGAACACGCTACGGAGCGCAGCCTGTCTCTCCATGAATACGGTCACCATGAGTAAAACACTCTGATGGAGACTGGTGTTGTATGGAGCAATTCCTAGGTGTTCATATCTTTAAGTATGTTATGCCTGAGTTTTCCTGCAACCTTGCAGGATAATCATTAGCATCTCCATCTTATTCGCAATAACTGAGACTCCATCAGGTCAAGTAAATTACCCAGAGCTTCAGCGCTGAGGAGGTTTGGAGGTAGAAGTCCATCCCCTTGCCTGTTTCACTCTAAAGCCCAATCAGGAAGACATCCTGGTTAAGGTGGCTTGGAAATTCTAAAGCTCAACTGCCTTCACTCTTAGCAGTAGCTTCATGACGATCATCACCCTGAGATGATAAGGAGGTTTGTTTCAAGCGAGATGGTTGGAGGGAGGGCAGAGAGCGAGGGCAGGAAATGCTCCTTTGACTTTCAGTCTCAGGAAGCTGCCTCAAATATGACCACAACTAGTGAAAAGCAGCCATGTCCTTGTGTACTGCACCAAAATAAGTGAAAAAATTCCTTTCCACCTCTATGAGAGGTCTCTTTTCAGTGTGTGTGTGTGTCTATGTGTGTGTGTGTGTGTGTGTGTGAATTCTCTACTTCCATTTTCAAATGAACATCCGTTACCAATGCTAACATCAGAAGGTGTGACATGGAAGCTCAAATTTAATCATTATTTTCAACTCCCAGGGCACTGTCAGGTAAGCATTGGATTGCAAGGTTATTGGTTTAAAACCATTAGCCACTCCACAGGAGAAAGATGAGACTATCTGCTCCTATAAAAATACACATCCTCAGAAATAACGCATTTGACCACCATGAGTCAGAATTAACTTAAGGACAAGGGGTTTGTTTTTTAGGGTTCAACTCCTTGACAGAAAACTACCTTGTCTTGTGTAAGGAGTATGTTTTTGTCAATAAACATGAGGACAGGACATGTACCTGTCTCAAGGGATGACAGAGACCCTGCAATGGGCTTGGGACACCATAATAAATGGGCAACCAGGTAGAAAAGGAAGGCAAAGAGGCTACAACTTCAAATTCTAAACACTTTAATTCAGAGCAGGTGTAAATTTCAGCACGTGGGCAGTAATGATAAGATCACCCACATGAACCATAGATTTGCCATCTGGAGCACATTCATGGAAACTGTAATGTTCTCACTTAAATATAAAAATCTCCCTAGAAAGCATTTCTAGCCTAGCCTGTTGCCAAAGTCATTCCAACTGTGTTCCTTCTCCTTTGGCTACACAAGTGGGGAGGGGCATCCCAGACCATCCCCACCCCGCCTATTGCCACAGTGCAGTCTGACATGCCTCTGCCCTCCAACTTCTTTACCCTGTTTCCCGGGCAGCCTTTCCTTCCACAGAGTACTGCCCACTTCTCTGCTGGGTTCGAGAACTCATTGCCATGGCTACAGAGAAGTCAAAGTACTCATGATTATAGGGTTCCTGCGTTTCTGGGCAGTGGGGAGCAATAGGTTACACAATGGTCAGAATATGGCTCCTTTGACCGCAGCTCATCTTCTCAGCCATGCAGGCAAGCCCTTCTCCGTGGTCCTCTGCCTCTCACTGCTGTGCTCAGCCCAAATGTTCCGATGCTCGATGGTCCTTGTTGCTATTAGGTGCCATCGAGTTCGTTCCAACCCATAAGGACCCTCTGTAAAACCGAACGGAACTGCACCGTCCCTTGCCATCCTCACAGTTGTTTGAGCCCTTTGTGGCAGCCACTCTATCAGTTCACCTTGTTGAAGGTCTGCCCTTTACCAAGCATGAAACCCTTCTTCAGAGACAGTCTCTACTGACAACGGGTCCAAAGTACAGGAAACGAAGTCTCACCATCTTTGCCTCCAAGGAGCATTCTGGAGGTATTTTCTCCCAAGGCCGTTGTTTGTTGTTTTGGCAACCTATGGTACTTTCAAGAGTCTTCACCAGCACCACAATTCACATGCATCAATTCTTCTTCAGCCTGCCTTATTCAAAATCTCATATTCACATGTATAGGAGGTGATTGAAAATACCATGGAATGGGTTAGGTGCACCTAAGCCCTCAAAGTAACATCCTTGCTTTTCAACACTTTAAAGATGTCTAGTGCAGCAGATTTACCTAATGCATTGCATCCTTTGATCTCTTGACTGCTGCTTCCATGAGTATTGATTGTGGATAAAAGCAAGACAAAATCCTTGACTACTTCAATCTTTTCTCCGTTTAACATGATGTACTGACCTGCTCAGTTGTGTGGACTTGGGTTTACTCAACATTGAGTTGTGATCCATACTTAAGACTTGATCTTCGTTAGCAAGCGTTTCAACTCCTCCACACTTTGACCGAGCAAAGTTGTAGCGTCTGCCTATTGAAAATTGCCCAAAGTATACCTGCCAAGTCATCTTTCTGTCTACAGATCTCTGCTATCTTGTTCTCTGGCCGGGAAGCCCGCTGATCTATCCGCGCAGAGGACTTCGGAGCTTCTGCTGAGCCACCGGCACTTCTGTGCACAAGGGTCTTGGATGCGTTCTGCTCCAAACCTTTCTCTTCCTTCCTTCCTTCCTTCCTTCCTTCCTTCCTTCCTTCCTTCCTTCCTTCCTTCCTTCCTTCCTTCCTTCCTTCCTTTCTCTCTCTCTCTCTCTTTCCTTCTTTTTCTTTCCTTCCTTCCTTCCTTTCTATTTCTTCCCCACCCCCACCCCCAAATGGAATAGTAAAACTGACCAGTTGCCTCATTAGAGTCCCTGGACATCTTATTTGCATGTTCCCACTCAATCATTTGTTGAAAGTTACAAAGATTATGGATAGAAGAGCCAAGTAATTTCACTCCCCCTCATTCTATTTTTTTGGAAATAGAAATAAAATTCAAATTGATGTGATTTTAGCATCTATTATCCCAGGACAAATAAAAACCATCTTCTACTGAGTTGATTCGGACTCATGAAAACCTGTTCATGCCACCGCATAGCTCTGTCCCATAGAGTTATCAATGGCTGGCTTTTTAAATCAAGGGCAGGTCTTTCTTCTGTGACACCTGTGCATTGTCTGGAACCTTCGAACTTTCAGTTAGCAGCTGAGAGCGTTAACCATTTTCACCAGCCAGGGACTTTACCAGGATTATATTATTATCATTACTTTCATATGTTTCTGCTTCTCTTTCTTTTAATTGTAATTGAAGTTACTTAGTGTGTGTTTTGAATTTAGAAAATTAGGTCAGTACATTTTTTACCACATTTCTAAAATCAAATGTATTTTCCTGAATTGGAGCTATCATTGGAGTTACTAAGGTAACACCAGCTGTTTCTACAATTACAAATAACCAGAATATAGAAAAGGTATTTAAATAATTTAATTAGTGATGTTTGAAAATGAAAACACTTAAAACTATTTGTGAAGGCAAAAGTGGTTTCAATTTTGTCAAATGGAACTTTTTTAAAGTATGATGTTTGCTTTAATATTTCCATGGCATAAGGAAGAGCTACCCTTCTCAAACTCTGCCGTGAGTAAACATATGAATTAGTAAGTGTCTTTCGGAGTTTG
Organism: Echinops telfairi; assembly: GCF_000313985.2. NCBI lineage: Eukaryota > Metazoa > Chordata > Mammalia > Afrosoricida > Tenrecidae > Echinops > Echinops telfairi. The sequence continues at coordinate 18,270,470 of NW_022104341.1, forward strand.
CCCAAATCTGGTTGGTCAAACTAAAAACCAAACACACAAGCACTCTATCTAAGGTTAGATGTAAGGGATTATTGTATCGGATAATCATATATTGCACATTGCCTTGCCAATGATTTGAGAGCAAAAGAATATTGATAAACACACACACATGCATATGCATAAACATGCGCACATAGCTGTATAAAGTATGTATTCTTATAGATTCAGAATTTCTAAAAAATAAGAACTAACACAATTACCTCTGAAATGTGACCAACTAAGCTGAATTCTCAGTAAGAATAAGAAGAAGGAAAGCAATTTGGTTTTGACAATCTGTGGCAGAAATTCTTAAAGTATTTAAATTATTTCTATTTATTTATTAGGTAAATATTGTGAAGGAAGAATAGAAATGCCTAGTTCTATATTTTAAAATAAATTCTACATTTTATATTTTTCATACATGTCCTCATTTGGAGAGAATATTCCTTAACATAAACTTTGTAACATAGAGAACTCAAATTTCAAGATTCAACTATGCTTGCAGACAGAATGCAATCAACTATACAGGTGAGAATCTGAGCCCTGGTGGCACAGGGTTTAAAGCACATGGCAACTTAGAGAAAGTTCAGTCGTGTGAACTCACAAGACTCCGTTTGGGAGAACTCTGAGGCAGTCTGCGTCCGTAAGACTGATGGCCTCAGAAACCCGCCAGGGCACTTGTAAATCTGTTGTATAAGTTTGCTACCAGTGAGAATGAGCACCGATGGATTTTGGTTTGGATATGTGACAATATTGTTTCTTTGAAAAGTTTTAGGTTCTTTTTGTGTACAATAAAACATATATAATGAGAGCAGGGCTTTCTCTGATGAATTTCTAGATAATAGTGAGATTTTGTCAGCAAATGAATTTTCGTGGTGCTTTAGCACTATGTTTTGAATAAAATGACAATTTCAATACAGTTGCTATATCTACTATTATTGAATACAGAATCAATCCCAGGTGTTTACCTACCATTATTTTGCTTAATCCTCAAAGGAATTCTTCAAGGTAATTATTGATACCATTTTACAAATAAAAAAACTACCAGTAAATAGCCAAAAGTTAATTAGCCTAAAGCCATACAGTTTGGGAATCAACCTTGAAGCTGTTTGATTTTAAGGCCTGTATTTTTGCCAATATGCTGTCTTTCCTGTAAGCAAAATGCTTATTTTCTTTCAGTACAAACTATTTTTGTGCTAATACTGGGTTACATTGCATGTGCGTATAGTCACTTCTCAACTTGAATCAGGATAGAGTAGGTTTTGCTGGGCTAACAATTTAACTCTTAAATGCCCATGATTTAACATAACCCAAACCTGATTCTCACCACATGTGCTGTTGGAGTCCAGTGGGGGTGCTGCACTTCATGGGTCACTCCTGGCCCCAGTCCGATATAGCTCTATCATGTGGAACCCCAGTAATGCCACAGGAAGGGATGAGAGAAAATGGAGAATGGCACACAGAGTTTATGTGCCTGGGCCCAGAACAACACAGGTACCATGGTTCATTTCACTGGCCACATCGAGTCTTCAGGGCCCACCTATTTTTATTACAAGGTCTTCGGAAAATATGGCTTTTCTAAAAGAACTGAATATTGGTGAACACGAGTAATGTCTACTATAAAAAATCATTGCCATAGAATTGATTCAGACTCAATAGTGGCCCTATAGACAGAACAGTACTGTCTCAGAGTTTCCACTGCTGTCAGCTTCAGAGATGCAGAATGCTACCTCTTTGTCCGGCTGACCTGCTGGGAGTTGGACCTGCTGACCTTTGGATGAGCAACCCTGCGCTTAGCCACGGTAGCAGCAGGGCTGCTCCAGGGCTCCTGGAGCCTTCACGCTCTGCTAATTCTGATGAACACCAGGTCTTGTAGATTTAACTGCGAAAACTCATATGGGAGCAGCGGAAATCAGCAACCACGAAACTGTCTTCCTCCTAGATTATGAAGAGCACAGGAGCTGTCTAGCTAATCAAGACTTACAAAAGGAGCAGCAACTAAACACAAAAACAAACAAAAATAAAATATACGAGGACACCCGTTTACAAACCTTATTGTATAAAAATGTTGATTTGAAAGCAATATAAATTCAGAATTAAATTTTTAACATGCTGTTAGTGGTAGTGGAAAGCAAACAAACAAACAAAACCTGGAGTGCACGAGTCACACCTAACTCTAGTTAAAGCAGGAATAAACTTAACTCTTTAACTCTTCTTTAATTGTCTGAGTCAAAGTGGCGGGGGAGGGGGGGAATGAATCCAAAGATGCACACAGAGTAGCAGGTATGATTTCCTTTAGCTTCACTATAAAACACAAAATAATTAAAGTAAGTTACGTAAACAGCCAACCCAAATAATTGGGAAACGTTCACCAAACATTTATAATGAGGACAAGTGCTGGCTGTTGTGTGCGCCATGGAGTCAGTTCTGCTGTATAAGGGCCCCACATGACAGAGATCCCATAGGCCCCTATCGAATTGTTGATCATGGGTTTCTAAGGCTGCAGTCCTGAAGGCAGCAGACTGCCACATTATTCTCCTATTGAGTAGTTAATAGGTTCAAGCCAGTGACCAGCCTGTTAGCGACCTAGTGCTTAACTATGGCATCTTCAGGGGCTTAAGTAGAAGAATATCACTAAAAATATATGTGAGGAAAACAGTAGGAATGCTTCAATAATGATATTAATGTATTTTAAACTAAAAAAATTCCTTCAATTTCATACATTTGGTTCTTTAAAAGCAGTAGGAACAACCTCTAGAGGAATATGAATTTGATAATAAAAAGAGAGATAAAAGCAAAACTTATACACACTCTAGGTTAGTAACAAGAACATTAAATGACAACAGCTAGTATGAAATTTTTATTTATGAGAGTAGAAAGCCTCGTTTCTTGATGAGCGGCTGGTGGTTTTGAACTGCTGACCTAGTAGTTAGCAGCCCAGTGTGTAACCACTATGCCACTGTGTGGCACAGACCTTTTTAAAGAATTCATAATTCATAATTTAAGTGTTATTATTGATACACTTGCTATAAATTTGACTTAAAAGCCATATCTAGCTCAGTAACTATAAAATAAATTGAGAATGTTGCCAAAAGGTAACTTTGAAAAATAGTTCAGTACCAGACAATTTCAAGCAAGGATTCTATCCGGACTTCAGAATAAGTATAAACATTCTGTTATCTAAACTATAACTGATCTCCAAAAAAGATGGAAATCATTTCAATTAGTTTATGCAACGACAATCACACCTTGAGTTAGTTAATTGTGCCAGCCTGGCCGATAATCACATGTGGTGCTGGTTGAAAGGCGGAGGGATAAATGGGTGGTGAAGCCTCGCCTTTCTAGTTCTCGGGTCTCTTGTTTTGTGATGGTTGCCTCGGGTGCAGCTGCCTTAGCAGTTCCCTGCTTCAGCTTGCAAGATGGACTTCCTACAAGACATCCCCAAGGAGAAGCCGCATGGATCTATCCCGATGCAGCCCTGGGTGCTGGAGCAGCCGTGTGGAGACCCTTGCCAGTGCTGAGATGCTTACACATTCACGGACTCAGCTTTCCTCCTGCAGTTGGCATCATTGCCTCTGTTTTGTGAGGTGGAAGACTTTGTGGACTGGTGTTGGGTTAATGCGTTAATGTTGGACTTGTGGGCTTGGGCAGCATTGGGATGGGATGTTTTCGTGATGCACCTTTTCTTTACATAAAACTCTCTCTTATACATGAGTCGCCGTGGATTTGTTTCTCCAAAGTACCCAGACTAATACACACCTACACGGGACTCTTGCAAAGATAACAGGGTAAATCTCTCCCTTCCTTCTCCCAAGAAACAACCATTTCCCCTCAGACAATCCATGCAAAATATGACTATCCCTTAAGTATTAATATAATAATAGATTATTAATTTTTGCATTATTACCAAGTGTAATTTTTCTTGGAGTTAGCCAGAGTTCAACATAAGAATCCATTAATTGCATTATTAAATAAGAAAGCAAACCATACATTATTGTTAAATAGATACCAAAAAACATTTTCAAACTCAGCATTTATTCCATTTAAGAAGTATGGAAAAATAGGAGCACAATACTCTTCTTATGTACTGTGTTAGTCTGGGTTGACAGAAACAAATCCAAGGACACTCATATATGTTTAAGAGAGAGCTATATATCAAAGAGCAATTGCATATTGAACAAACATCCCAGCCCAGTCCAGATCAAGTCCATAAGTCTGATATGAGCCCATAGGCCCGATACCAATCCATAAGTTCCTTTCAGACTCACGCAGCACACACAATGCAGAATGCAGCAAGATCACAGGCCAGTGGGTGGAAAGTCTTGTGGATCCAGGGGCAGTGGAAACAACTCAGCATTGGCATGGACCTCCACATGGCTCCTCCAGCTCTCTGAGTGTGGCTCACCAACAGGAAGGTGAAGTAGACAAAGAGTCCAACTCCAGGTGGAAAGGGAGGAAGTTCCCAGAATCCCCAAGAGAAGGACATGCCCACAGGAGGCATCATCAGGCTGTGACCTCCACCCCTACACTGCTTTATCAAGTTGGCATGAAATTAGGTAACTCTCACATGTACTAAAACTATATTATGCTAAAATGTCTATTATATGTGAAGGTCCTTCAAAAAGTTCATGGAAAATGGAATTAAAAGATAACTCATTTCTCCCAAAACTGAATTCTTAAAGACTCCCTTATAAATAACAATGTAAATTATGATACGCATGTCATAGCTTGAGAGATTCATTATGAAAAAACAACTGAAGTCAGGAATTAGAAAGACAAAAATGCTTACTGCTGCTTTTATTATTTAATATTATCATAGAAATACTACAGAATCTAAAGAAGGAAATAAAAGATATGATTAATGGGAAAGTAGACAAAATATGCAAATATCTATAAATGATATAAATTTATGTCTATAAATGACAAGGAATTAACTTGAAAAGCATTTAAGATTAATAAGCATGAAGAGAGTTCAGTCAGTTATCAAATAAATTCACAATAAACCAAATACTTCCTAGATGTTAGCAATAACCAGATAAGAAAGAATAAAATGAAGTAAAAATACGCCATTTATAACAATAACAACAAAACCTTCCCAGAGAAAACTTTAACTAAATCACCACTCAGCTAAACCACAGATTTACTTGGAACCCTCACAGTCTTTGCCGTGGAGTCAGTTCCAACGCTTGGTGACTGCGGGTCAGAGCAGGACTGCCCTTGCGCTCCACGGTTCATGAAAGGCCATCTGCTGCTGCTGCTGCTGTTGGCGGGGCTGGAGCCGAGTCAGACTCAGAGGGCCCAATGGACCGCAGAACAAACATTGCCCGGTGTGTTTTGCGTCCATCGATGCAGCCGCTGGGTCAAGCCATCTCATCAAAAGCCTTCTTTGTCGCTGCCCCTGCACTTTACCAAATATGATGTCCTTCTCCAGGAACTGATCTCTCCTGATCACAGGTCCATAGTTTATGTGAGGAGTCTCATCATCGTGACCGCCAAGGAGCATGCTGGCTATACTGCCTCCAAGACAGATCTGCGTGCAGTCATTGACAGTCAGTGAAATTTTCAGTATTCTTTGCCAACCCCAGAGTTCAAATGCATTGACACCACCCAGGCTCCTAACTATATTAGGCAGCATTAAAAAATATTTGGGGAAAAAATTAAAGATAGCCTATATAGTTGGTTGTGTATATCACTATTAAAGAGTTTTTTTAATTCAATTAGATTAATCTTTAAATTCAATGCAATCTCAATCTAAGCCCCATAAGGGTGTATAGAACTTTATTAGATTATTCCAAAGTTAATTTGGAAAAGCAAAGATGGGGAAATTATGAATATAAAAATAACGGACGATAATAATAAAGAAGAGTGACATTGGTCTATACTGAGTAAACCAATAGAAGGGCCAGATATAAGAAACAGAGACAAGTATATATGTGAGAATTTATCTAGAGTATATGATGAACATAGATTTCCAATCTGTGGGGTATAAAGAGATTATTCAATAAACAGATTGAGATAACTAGCTAGTCTAGTAGGAAAACATTAAATTGGATCTGTAACTAAAGCCTATTGGTTTGGCCTCCTAGGCTTCTTTCCAATCCATCTATTTCTCTCCTCTCCACTGCCAATAGCCTAGGTACACCACCACTAACTCCCTTGGGGACTATTAGAATACTCTTCTAACAACTCTTCCTGATTCTCTTTTCCTGACCCCAAAATATATTCTCACACTGTGGCCAAATAACCCACACACATCATTCAAAGCTGTGAAATGCTCCTCATTGTTTTTGAGATTTAAAAAAATCAAAATCCTAGAGTCTTTCTCAGAGTTATAAGAAGCCCTTGGAAAGTTGTAGGGTTTGGTTGGCATTATGTCTTTACTTTGGTCATCAAAGAATGGAATGATATGAACTTGTTTCCTGAGAAGCTATCATTCTAGGGAAAAGAAGATTCTTGAGCAGAGAATATAAGGACACTGTAAGGTAATATATCCCAGTATTGATTTAGATTTAAATTAATTATCAAAATGAATTATTGACTCATAGTTTTAAGTGAGAATCCAGAATAAAATATTCACATTAATAGTAATATTCAGGGAAGTGTTTGGAAACGTTATTCAGTATCATCATTTTATCAATGAACATATCATAAGGCAATATCTCAATAATATGTCACATTTAAAATGCTTCTAAACCTAGAATAAATCCTAGAATTTGCAGAGACAATATAATAAGATTCCCTGGTTTGTGTGCAATCACTCTTTATGTATTGTCTGATTTCACAATTATAAATAAATATTGATTAAGTAGATGCATGCCCATAGATCATACAAAAATTATATAGAAGAATTGATGTTGGTTTGGATTGTTTTGATATATTAAGAAGTAGCTTTTTCTTTACAATCTCACACCACAGTTAGGTGCCTACTACAATGTATTGCATTTCCTGAGTGAGGGATGAGAAACTCACTACTCAAGTATGGTTGCATTACGATCATCTAGGAGTTTGTATATAATGCAGATTCCCAGAATTAGGACCCCACAATAGACCTATAGAATCTGAAATTTCACAGTGCCTCAGGTGGTTCTTAAGAACACTAATATGTAATAAGCACTAGACCAGGCCATCATCTGGAATAATCCCAAACTGCAATTTGAAATTTTTTTCCCACAAACACAGTTACTAAGTGTAATCAACTCAGTGTTTCTATCTATACACCTCTTTTTGTTCCCTCTACATCTTCACCAGATATACAAATTTATATTTTCATAGGAAAAAGGGAATCAATAGTTTCTCTCTTTTTTTCTAATTGTATCTCATTTCAAATATAAGCTGTATTCAACAAAATGTAAATGTTAATATAAGAAGTTGTGGTAATTATATAATCTGTCGTCCATTTGAGTGAAGGGGTGGGGTCTAGTCTGTCGATCATTGTGTAGCCAATGAGACCTCTGTGTGGGCATGGCCTTCCCCTGATGATTCTGGGAATTGCTGTATTTCCTCCTTGGACGCAGGAGACACTCTCTCTGCTCACTCCCTGAGAGACTCTCTACTGACAAAACGCATGGGGCTATGCTGATGGCAGTGAGAACCCTGGACCTGGGGGAGCCACATGGAGACCCTTGCCAGTCACTGGATCCACAAAACTTCCCCCCGCTACATTTGGCATCATTACATGTGTTTTGTGAGTCTAAAGAGGACTTTATAGATGAGTATCAGACTTTGGGCTAATATCGAATTTATGGACTTGATCTGGACTGGGCTGGGATGTTTTCTCAATATTCAATTGCTCTTGTATATAAAGCTCTTTCTTATACACATGAGTGGCTATGAATTGTGTTTCTCTAGTCTACCCAGACTAACACAGAAGTACTGCGTTTTCTTCTTTCCAGAAGAAACTAAATATTTTTTTGCTTTTATTCTTCCCAAGCTATATTTCACTGCTTACTTTGGCCTATTTTCTTCTATTGTCAATAATACTTCCATTTTTCTATACCAAGCATTATTAAAGATGATATCATGAATACAATTTTCTTCACTATGTGAATGTGTTACACACTCTCAGACATCTATCATTTCTACTGGCAGCTAGGATCTCAGAGTTTTTAGGTGACCTTGGGAGTCTTGTTAATTTGTATTGCGTGTCCTATATCTAAGAATATGCCACTAAATGTATTGTAGTGAGAGGGAGAATATATTTGCTCTATTATTCCTTCAGTCAAGTCAAACTTAGAAATAACCATGGATATTCTTCTGAGGAACAGGCATTTTCTAATCTTTCCATTGTTTGCACAGCAGGAAATTGCTTATTGGTATCATGTATTTCATTTATAAACAGATGATCTATTCAATAAGATAAATCTGGGCCATCTGTCAGTAGAGTAAGAAAAAATGCCATAAACAGAAAACATATTGAGAAAATAGGTACTGGTAGATTTGTCAAAATTGTCATTCTTCTAAGGGGTTGAAAGCAATAAACAAAAGGTATATATATATTCTGTTCTGGATCTCAGTGTACACACAACATTTTTATTTCTTATTAGAATGACACAAGGGTGGTTTTCAATCATTTCAACCATTGAGAACTTGTCAATATGTTTTTTAAGAAAGATGGCTCTAATTTTCTTTCCAAAGTGAGACTTACAACTGAGTGATTTAGGAAAGGGGACATAGAGACTCTTTGGAGGGATTCAAGGTGATGGTGTCACAGATCCGACAGCCACCGTGTGGCAGTGGTGGGTCAGCACAAGGGAGGACATGGCAGCATATATGTGGTACCTATATGGGTGTCACACATACAAGGATACACGTCTGGCTACATTCAAATTACAGTTATTCATTCATCTGCTCAGCGCTATGTCTTTAACAGCTATACTGTTCCGGGCACCGGTCTAGATGCCGGAGAGAGCAGTGACAACGATAAAGTTCTCAGCCCTCAGAAAGCTGTGCCGTTCTCATGAATGAACACAACTAAAATAAATCAACAAATCAATTAAATCTGAAGGGTAGTCAATAATGACAAAAGAAAGAAAGAAACGGGGCATAAGTAGTGTCAGGAGAGAGACCTCAACTTTAAATGGGCTGGTCAGTTGAAGTTCAAGTGTGACTTTTAACACTCAGAGATCCCCTCTTCTATGTTATATGGAAGCTAACAACGGATAATTCTGCCCAGTAGTAGGAGACATAGTTATATCCCTTACCACCAATTCAACGAGTTTACGTTTGTTTTTTGATTTTGACATTTTCCCTATTTCCTTACTGAATATAAGCTCTACAACGACAGCTTTGTTTTTATCACCAACCCCACATTTTCCAATTACGGTTCCTTTTTGTTTCAAATTTTTGCATTCCAATCACCAATAGTTATCAATTAATCTGGATTGAATATTTGATTAATTTCCATCTGAAGTCATGGGTAGAATCATTCAATTTCCTCATCATTAGCTTTTTGTGGTTGGTGCATACATTTCAATTATAGTTGTATAGATTGAATTTTTTTAAAGCAGATAGATATAATCCTATCACAGATAGCACTGTACTTCATGATGATTTTGCAACGCCCTTTTTGACAAGGAATGCCTTGCCATCCCTCTTGATTGTGTTATTCTCTACATAGAGAATCATATGATTTTTCATAGTAAATCACATTATTTTTTTGTATTCAAAATGACCAATACAAGTCCATTTCACCTCAATAATGCCTAGGAGACCGATCTTTTTACGTTTCATTCATTTTTGAATGAATTTGTTTTCCTAGATTCATAATTCTCACAACCTATGTTCTGTTCATTAGTAGATTTTTGCAATGGTTTCCCCTTACCTGAAGTCAGGCCCTACCAGCAAATGAAGGCCATGAAGGCTACACTCCTACAGGCTTCACTGACTCACTTTACCAAGGTCAACTCCATTTTGAGAAGTCAGCTCACTTTAAGTGTCCTTTGACCTCTGACAAGGTTTCCCTTCCGTCCATTAGGTCTTCAGTATCTGACAATTGTGCAGCTGTGCATTCGGTGCTCAACAGCATAAGCTTTTCCTCCAAAGTGGGGAGCTGAGTCATCTTTGGTGTTCTTAGTCTGGAAGCTCCACTGAAACCTGTTCACTGCGAGTGACCTGCTGCCACTGGAAGCACCAGTGGCATAGTTGCTAGCATCACCACAACACACAAGCCACCACAGTGTGACAAACCGACAGACTCACTAATATTAAGTACCTAAAATAGGCAGGTTTTAAGAGTGGTTAACAGGAGTTGGAAGTTGGGAAAACGGGTATATATGTGTTGGTTTTTAGAAAGCATTGAGTGTTTTTATGGGGAAAGATATTTGGCACACATGATTTATATAATTGATTTTGATGTCATGTGTATGTGAAAATGTGAAATTTGGATGTGAATATATTTTTACCATAATTACAAAATGGAGAAAAACAGCTGAAGCAAGATGGAAGAAGCTAAGAAATAGTATCCGATAAGTTGGGGCAAGAACAAGGACTGGGAATGGATTGGAGTGAGGGCAGATAAAGTACTTTTGCTTGTAAGGAGGACTTTGGATCTTACTCTTAAAGATGTTGGAGGTGGGGAAGGTGGGGATGGAAGATTTTGAGCAAAGAACTAGCATTCAATCACATATTTTTAAAGAACTATCTGGACTTTTCTACGAAGAATAGACAGTCCAGGATTATGAATAGAAGCAAGGGGAGCAGTTAGAGCACCACTGCAGCAGCCCAAGTAAAACTCAGTGCAGTTCTATAGGCTGTTACGGGAAAGACGTAATTTACTATTATTATTACCATTTCCCATTTCCTCTATTCTAATCCACGAAATCCAATGCAATGCCTAATTATTGGTCTAGAGAATATAATTTCTAATAAAACTAACTCTAGTTCCCATTTTTGTCCAAACTCTGGTCTCTCCTAATTGTTAATGATGCATAGTTGAGGGCTGCGATATCAGAAAAGCCAGTAAAGAATTTTCAAATTGGCCCTTTTCACTTCACAAATGAAGGTTTATTTTACAGGGTAGAGGCAAGTGAGGGACATAATTTCTCCTGGGCCTGCTTTTTATGCATGCATTTGTCATGAAAGCCCTCTTATTTATAGAGACTGCTACATTAAGAGACCAGGAAATAGTATTTTATTATAAATTTAAATATTTATTTACTATAAAATTACAAATTTTATTACAAATAAAGTATTATCATTTGAAGAAAGGGCAGCATAACTCAATAATCTTTGTAAGTACTTGATTTTTTAACTGGGTTTTTGGCACATCATAAATATACTATGTCAATAAGTAATTGCATCAATAATACTATAGTATAATTATAACATAATACATAAAATAATACTCAACTATTCAAATGTAAATTATAACTAACTTTATAAAATATCATTCCTTCTTGTCACTAAATACTTATTTTACTGTTCAGTCTTCTTTGAAGGTGACTGTGTTAGTCTGGGTACTTTAGAGAAACAAATCCACAGAAACTCATATGTATAAGACAGAGTTTTATGTAAAGGTTAAGTGCACATCAAGAAAACATCCCAACCCAGTGCTGCCCAAGCCCACAAGTCCAACATTAACCCATCAACCCATATGTCCGACACCAGTCCACAAAATTCTCTTCCATCTCACAAAACACATGCAATGACGCCGACTGCAGGAGGAAAGCCGAGTGAGTGAATGTGTAATCATCTCAGCACTGGCAGGGGTCTCCACACAGCTGCTCCAGCACCCAGGGCTGCATCAGGATAGGTCCATGTGCCTTCTCCTCAGGGATGTCTTGCAGGAAGTGAGCCTTGCCAGTTAAAGGAGTGAACTGGCTAAGGAGCTGCACCCTGGTCTGACCATCAGAAAGCAAGAGACCCGAGAACTAGAAAGGTGAAGCTCACTGAGCCATTTATCCCTCCACTCTTCAATTAACCCCACATGTGTTTATCGGCCAGGTTGGCACAATAACCTTTAACTATCTCAGTGACTAAAGTAAGATTCTCAGTTGTTTTTATCTTTATCCCCAGAATAAAAAGGAAAGTCAAAAGTAATTGCTGAAAAATCATAGAAACTTGTATTAATCAAAATTATTAAAATTTAAAGCAATGTTTTACTAACATATCCTCTAGCCAGGTCTATAGGCATTTGAAGGTAATGTTTCCATATCTCAAATCCTCCTCCAATGAATGTGGGCTCCTCAACTTACCCCACATCAAAACAGCAGTTTTAGCACCCTTGAGAAGCTCAATTCATGGCTTTTGGTTTTGGGAGAAAAGGAGGTTTGAAAGGGGAAGATCAGGGCTGTGGTGTAGATGGGGGCCAAGATTTTTTCTAAGAATTCGCATAGAACACTTAAATCACTGTATTGTTGTGATAGGGACAAAATTCCCCCTTCCAACTTTCTGGCTTTTTCTTCACTAAAATAGTTCTCAATTTCTTAACACTCCTTCCTTCATAATAAGCTTCCATAGCATCCTATCACCTTTGAGAAAATCTATGATGGCTATCCCCTTGGGATCCCTTAAAGCTTTGGCTGTGATTTGAGCTGACATCTGGGTCTTGAAGTTCACTCACTGGTCAGGCAGAGTCCCTTGAAAGCGATGTTTTTAATTGCCACCACCCCTTTTTTTTAAGGCATGGGAATGAGACTAGGCCAAGGGTGTTGCTGAGAGAACAAATCTGCAACCATGTACTGATCAGAGACAAGCTGAAACCATAAATTCACACACGTATGAACTGGAACACGAGGAGTAATAATTTTTAGCATGTTCTCTTAGATGTGCTTTGGTATAAAAGTTTATTCTTAATATATCTATTTCAAATTATGACTATCCATTGTGGTCCAAAAATAGAAGTGAATTAATATATGCCAAAATTAATTGAAAACATCTTAAAGATGCTCTGAAATTTCTAATATAAGTCTCCACATCTTACGAAATTCCTAGGGTGAAATCAAATCTGAAAATTAAATCCCCCAATAGACTAGCTATCTGGTCAACTGACTGGGAGAGATCTATATTTGTACCCATTCCAAGAAAGGTGGACTTAAAATTCATACTTTATTGAATAATATCAATAATATCACATGTAATTTTTTTCTAAAGATAATTCAAAAGCAATTTCTGCAGTGTATTGACATATAGCTACCAGAAATTCAGCAGAGAACATGGCATCAGGGATAAAATTGAGGATGCCACATACAGCTAGCAGAGAATCCTAGAAAGGTGTTTACTTGTGTTCCATTGACTGTGCAAAAGCTTTTGATTGTGGGGACCTTAAAAACTAGAGATAATACTGAGAAAACTAGGAATTCCAGAACACTTCCCTGTGTCATGAAGAACCTGTGCATGAGTGGAGAGCTAGCCCTTTGAACAGAACTGTGGAACTCTGCATAGTTTCAAACCAGGAAAGCTTTGCATCCGTGTGGTAGTGTTTTACCACACTTACCCACTCCGCACGCTGAACAAACAATATGCGAAACGGGGTATATGAAGAAAAAACACGGCATCAGAGGCACCAGAATTGGAGTAAGTTTTAATAACAACCTGTGCTACATGGATGATGTAGCTTTGGTGAAAGCCAGGAGAACACGAAGCTAATGAAAAACAGAGAGTGCAGCATTCATTATGGATTGCAACTCAATAAAAGAAAAACAACTTTTGCACAGCAGGACCAATAATCAACACTAGGATAAATGAAGAAAATATTGAAGTTGTCGAGGATTTCATTTTACTTGAATCCATCATCAATGCTCATAAAAACAGTCTTCAAGCAATCAACAATGTATTGCGTTGGGTAAATTGCTGCAAAAAATAAATTCTTTGAAGTGTTGAAAAGCAAGGATGTCACTTTGAAAACTAGGGTAAGCCTGATCCAATTATTTTTTAAATACCTTATATGCATGTGAAATCTGGATAGTGACTAACTAGGATGGGTTAATGCATTTAAATTACGGTGTTGGCAAGGAACACTTAAAGTACCATCAAATACCAGAAGAACAAACAAATCTGGCTTGGAAGAACAGCCAAATGCACCTTAGAACTGGAGATGATGAATCTTTGCCTCGGAGACTCTATAAATGCTATCAGGAGAGACCGGTCTCTGGGAAAAGCTCACACATGAGTCAGTCGATGGTCAGCAAAGAGGAAGACCCTCAACACGACGGATGATCAAGTGACTGGCACCATGGGCTCAGACCTAACAAGAGCGACGAGGTAGCGCCAGGAGAGGCAGTGCTTGTTCTCTTGGGCATAAGGGCTCAGAGACAGGGCAGGGGAGTGAAGCTGGAGATTTGGACAAGCCATACACGGAATTCATGACAACATCAAGGGATCATATTTCCCAGGACCCCTGCTACCCCAACGGAAGTTCCTGAGAATTTGCTGAGTGTAGAAACCTTTTAAAACTTGATGGACTGAGTAAAATGCTCTTCCTCATAGAAGCTTCTAAATATAAATATCTTGCAATGCTCTATGTCTTCCAAAAGTAAATCTTTCTCTGGGAAGGGCAGAAACCTAATTGCAACAACTTTTCAGATGCAAACAAACTCAACAGCACCTAACCGTAAGAACCACAGAAGTTGAACGTCGAAGTTTACAGTGGTTTCAAGACGGATAAAAGGGCCTCTTGAATTTTTAAAATCAACAATGTATTCAAACAAGTCAAAGAACTAAATCACACTTCCCAAATTCCCCATCCTGCTCAGTCTCAGGGAGAGGTTCTCCATGAAAGAAGGTTCACCTGACTAGACTTCCTTCAGCAGGACTGTTCCTTAACGGAGTGTGTGTTACTTCAGGGCCTCAGAAGTGGCTATTTCGTTGCTGAAACTACTCTACCAAAGGCTAAACATTTAAAACAGAATGAGTATATAGTTGTTACCTCACAATTTCAAATATAAAATTGAGCCCTTCTAGATGTTTTCCCAGGTATCTGTATTATACTGCACTTCTGTTTAAATCATTTAAAAATTATTTTGGCATGTGTTTTCACTGAAAGTTTAGACAGCAGATTGGGTTTACATTTAACAATTTCTATATAACTTGTTCAATGACATTCATTGTTTACAATCCTAAGGAGAGCAGAAACTAATAACAAGTTAAACAAATTAAAAATGTGTTTAAATGGAAAAAAATGATAAGATGTTAAATTTTAACCTAAATATATCTGCAATAATTTACTTTCTGAAGTACTCAGTACAAGGCCTTTTCCCATTCCTGCTCAATGGTCCGAGGGTGATCAATGGAGGGTGATGCCCCTTGGGGTCTCTGCAAACGGATTCTGGGCTTTCACTGTCATCCAGTCTTCTGCAGTCTGGGTACTCAGAACTTAAGTTGTAATATATTTCCTTCCTCTGATCTTGGAGTTTGTTGTGCATAATCCGTAGATCACACAGGCTGATCTGCTTCTTCTGCAGGCGTAACTATTACTTACATGGCTGCTTGTTTTAAGACAAGTTTTGAACTCCTGTTCCAATGTTGTTGGAAACAACATTTGTAGAGACTCAGTGGTATCTCGATGAAGGAATTAAAAATAATCTTGATTTCAACATTATGCTGTACCAGGTTTCCAGAACCAATGACCAGCAAAAGAAAATACACTTAGAAGAGTTTTCCCAGCAGAAGTTAATTGGACATTATGCAATTCTCATCCCTGTGGAAATATAAATCCCCCTCTGTATAAAAACCTTTCATTTCCCTATTGTGTTTAACAATACCTTCATGCTTAATTGAATATACATCTTATTAGCATCCATATATTTTTTCTGCTATCATGATTGTAACTACTGGTTTTTGGCATGAACCTCTTAGATGTTCAAATGGAGACATCTGCTTTGCAAATTTTTGAATTGTAGCAACAATGGATGTTTCTGAAGGTTGTGTTTCTGAGAGCCTGGGAAATGCCAATATTTCTGCTCTATGACTGACTATATTTTATACATATATGATGGATTCAGGAAACCTAAAGCAATGGTTTCAGTCTCTGATTAGCACAAAATATTGAGCATTCGACTATTTGCCAAATGGTTTTTAGTTTGAACCAATCCAGAGACAACTTGGAATGCACATGTGTGGTTTCCATAAGGCACAATTAACTTGACAGCAAGCAACAACAAAATCAAAATCAATGATCAGTGCTTATTTGATTAATCTTATTCTAATGGTAGACCATATGACATAGCCTATGGACAAGCCATGCTTATCCAAGAGTCCCTCCACACGTTCATATTTGGCAAATGAAGACTAGAATTTGAAGCTGTTTTTATTTAGTTAGTTTGTTTTTAGTTTTTCCCAAAGGATTTTATTGGCATATAATTCACATATTCAATAATTCAACCACATCAACAAGTGTTGTACAATGATCACTACAATAAATTTTAGAACATGTCCTTCATTCTTATACCCCTCGTTATACCCCTGCCATACCCCCAAGGAACCAATAATCTAGTTACTGCCTCTATGAATTTACTATCTTATACAGAAAAACATTAAAAAGCAAAAAAAGAAAGAAACCTGTGAAGAATAACAAGCTAAAACATTAAAAATATAATAAAAAGTAAAAGAAAATATTAAAAACTATAAGAAACTTAAATGGAGTATAAGGGAAGTTAAATGATAGGGTGCTAAATTTTAACTTAACTGTGTCTGCAACAATCCACTTTCCAAAGTATTCTGCATGATAATAAGGTCATTCATATCCCTGGCCCATGGTCAGAGGGGATTCACCAGGGGTTTAATCCAATGTATTTTACCTTTTCTGCCACTTTTAAAGGAGAACTGTACTAGCTGAAAGTGACACAAACTTCCTTACTATTAAAAGTAGCAAATATTCTGAAGCCTACCCAAATATGAGAAAAATCTAATCCCATATCATTCTCACTGGTAGAACAAAACCAAGCTGTCCCTAGGAAGCTCAAGGTCAAACTATAGCATTCTAGGATCTGTGAGTACTATCCCTGTTTGTTTAAAGCCATCACCTATGATCTTTTCTATACAAAAATCAGCCACTCACCTACGGGCAAACTTGTGAGGACCTGTAGGGAGGCAGCAATATTAAAATCCCTCCTGGCTTGCCTTTGTAACACCCAAGCCTTAAAGCTGTTGTCCCAGGTTGTAGCTATTAATAGTCATAGACATACCTGTATTGCCAGTGCTCGAAGACATTGATTCCAGCTACACTGGAAGTCTGAACTTTCTCAAGTTAATG